>NC_056582.1:2855365-2915106 GCF_018340385.1 Cyprinus carpio | reverse complement strand
CGAGGGAGCCCTCCCGGTTGCGCCTGGTGGCGCTGCTGGAGGGGGGGGTACTGTCATGACTTAGGTCTGAGCTTGCGGTCTTGTATGTGTCGTTGCTGATGGTAGGAAACAATTTACACTCTAAAAAATTCTTAAAAAAGCTTACAAATGCTATTCTGTCAAGAGCCCAGGAGGGATTTTTCTACTCATTCTTTGTGGTTTGTATTATCATTAATGCCGGAACACTTAACGTAGGACACGAGAAGACGACCACACGATTTATACTTTTTTTTGTTTTTTTTTTTATTCGCAATGACCAAATACATGGACTGGAACACATAATTTTATCATATGGTAAATAAATTAAATTAAGGAAGTTCTCCAGTAAAAAATAAGGATTAAGGTGGGGGCCTCAACACAAGATGATAGCCCTAGGGCCCTCTGCCCACGTAATCCAACCCTGCGGCGTGGTACTCCTCATAGTGTCTCATTCATACAGTAGGCACTTGTTTCATCTTTAACAGGCGGAAAAAAAATTTAATAATGTACTATATTTGATAAGGCAAGGGGGTTATGTTCCAGGTGAATCTACCTATTCAGTGCAATATTCCTTTGTTGGAGTGAAAAAGAAATGTGCATGTTAATTGTTAAATTGCACAATGATACAAAGAACCTTGTAGACAGGGTCTGTGTGTAGGAATTAACATAATACACACAATCTTACTGTTATTTTGCATTAGGTGGCATTAGGTGGCATCAGTGGAGAGCTTCCAGCATGGCCGTCACTGTAATTATGCTATGAAATATAGAATGTAAACAGAAACCGATCTGAAACGGTTTTCTACGATTTAGCACCTTTTGAATTAAACATTACCTATATACAGGAACGGATGTATACAAATTTGCAGTATAGATAATTTTAAACTTTCTCTGCAGACAACGACTCAGAGGAGTTGCCTCAAACACTTGGGACTAGACGTAAGCCTAGGGGGGAAAGTTTTAAAGGGGCCCTATTATGCTTTCATTTATTTTCTGAATTTTAGTCAGGGTGTAGTGGTGTATGTGTGCGCATAAAACATATATCTACAGGTAAACTCAAAGGAGGAGCATAGTTAGTTTGTTAAAAAAAAGCCCTCGTTTCCAAGAATACAATGAAACAGCTTCGTTTGGACTACAGTGTGTGTTCCGGGAGTTTGCGATGTCACAAAAACGCCTCATAGAATATTCATTAAGATAAATTACCGCCTACAGAAATTTTGAATGTGTTGCACATTTTACTGAGGAAGCTTCCACAACATCAGGGATACCCGTGAGGGTTGTCAAAAAGCTTTGTCTGATTTTTTTTTCTTTTTTTTTTCTTTTTGAAGGAAGCGCAGTGCCCACTTTGTGGATAATCTGCTGTATCTTGCATTACAACCTGTAAGTATGCTGCCTTTATTTTTGTCTCGTGCGTGTTAATTTCATGTTTCAAAGTATAAGCTGACACCACTGGTTCTGACGATATTCAATTCAAGTTTATTTGTATAGCTGCTTTTTATGATATCAAATCATTGCAAAGCAACTTTACACGAAAATTGAGAGTTTCTACAATATTTAGTAGTAGCTTATCAGTGATGGGCTGTCAGTTTATGTGCATACGGCGCGAAATGTTTCAGAAAAATCAATAAAAGACGGTAAACAGACGATTACCACTATTAACAGCAATTATGCAATTCAAAACTTTATAGCCAAAATATGGTAGTTCTGTATGAGGTCATATGAGGGGTTGGCATCATCTCTTCTTCAGGTTGTTCTGGATCCAGACGGAGCTTTGTGTAAAGTCCTCGTTAACAAAACAGAGAAAACAAATAGAGACATAATTCGCCTAGCACTGCTGTTCCAGCCCAAGTAAAAATTATTAGTTTAACCAAAGCTAAAAAAGATAATGCTGCATTTGATCAGATATAAACTGCAGACCAAAATTCATGAGATGCATTATTGGAATGCTTGGCCAAAGAGGTGTGTTTTAATCTAGATTTAAACAGAGGAAGTGTGTCTGAAAACCCCCCCCCCCCCCAACCCCACACATATCGGAAGGGGCTATTCCAGAGTTGGGGAGCCAAATGCGAAAAAAGCTCTACCTCCTTTAGTGGGACTTTGCTATCCTAGGTACTATCAAAAAAGTCCAGCGTGGTTGTGACCTTAGGGAGCATGATGGGGTTGTAGCGTGGGCAGAAGACTAGTTAGGGTACCAGGAGCTAAACCATTAAGGGGCCTTATAAGTAAGTAATAATATTTTGTAATTGATATGGAAATTAAGAGGTTAGCCAGTGCAGAGACTGTAAAATTGGGGTACTATGATAATGTTTTCTTGACCTGGTAAGCGACTCTAGCCGCTGCAATTTTGGGACTACTGTGTAGCTTGTTTATTGAGGATGAAGGGACAAACCCACATAGCAGTGCAGTTACAATCGTCCCGTCTCGAGGCAGATGAACGCCTCGAACTAGCTTTTGGACATCAGAAAAAAGGTAACATGTTTCGTAGCTTGGCAGTGTTTCTAAGATGGAAGAATGCTGTTTTTGTAACAAAGTTAATGATGAGTTAATAATATTGAGAAGCGGTTTTTCTGCTACAGGTAACAACTCTTTCAGTAATTTAGTGGGTACAGGATCTAATAAACATGGTGTTGGTTTAGATGCAGTGATAAGTTTATTTAGCTCTTCCTGTCCTATAGTTGTAAAGCACTGCAGTTTAATCTTGGGGTGCGATGAATAAAACTAAAAGTATGAGATGCTGTAGAATCTACATTTGTTATTGTATTTCTGATGTTATCTATTTATCAGTGAAGAAATTCATAAAGTCATTACTATTTAAACTGTGAGGGAATATTTAGATCGGGTGGCGTCTGGTTATTTGTTAATCTAGCCACTGTGGCTAAATAAAAACCTTGGATTGTTTTGGTTGTTTTCTATGAGTTTGTGGATGTGCTCAGCCCTGGCAGTTTTTAGAGCCTGTCTATAGCTGGACATACTGTTTTTCCACGCAATTCTAAAAACTTCCAAGTTAGTTTTTCTCCATTTGCGCTCTTGAGAGCGTGGGTATTACTGTTGTACCATGGCACAGTACGTTTTTCTCTAACCTTTTTAAATTTGATGGGGGCAACAGCTTCTAATGTATTAGAGAAGATAGGGGGCCCATGTTGCCAGTCATTTTATCTAGTTCATGTGTATTTATGGGTACACAGAGCAGTTGAGATAAATCAGGCAGGTTATTTGTGAATCTATCTTTGGTGGCTGGAACAATAGTTCTGCCTGGACGATATCGCGAATCTATATAGTTATTATCATCAATACGCAGAATGCACGATATAAGGAAATGGTCAGTAACATCATCACTTTGAGGTACGATATCTATGTCAGTAAGATCGATTCCATGTGATATAATTAAATCTAGCGTATGATTAAAACGATGAGTGGGTCCGGTGACATTTTGCTTTACTCCAAAACAGTTAATAAGTCAGTAAACGCAAGTCCTAATGCATCATTTGTATTATCAACGTGAATGTTAAAATCTCCGAAAATTATCGCTTTATCATCACCAACAGGTCTGAGAGGAAATCTCCAAATTCGTTTAGGAATTCTGTATATGGCCCTGGTGGTCTATACACAGTAGCCAGAGAAAAAGATACAATAGATTTCTTTTGCATATCTGACAGTGTAACATTAAGCAGAAGTATTTCGAATGATTTAAACCTGTATCCTGTTTTCTGGGTAACATTGAGAATATCACTATATATTGTTGCAACACCTCCCCCACGGCCAGTCTGACGGGGCTCATGTTTATAACAGTAGTTTGGTGGAGTAGACTCATTTAGACCAATATAATCATTTGGTTTTAGCCAGGTTTCAGTCAAGCAGAGTACATCAAAACTATTATCTGTGATCATTCATTTACAATAACTGCTTTGGGTGTGAGTGATCTAATGTTTATGAGCCCCAAACTTTAGAAATTGGTTTTGTTAATTTATTTTATGTTTTTCTGGTTTAACCACGATAAGATCCGTGGGGTTTTCTAGATCCTACATTAAATTTAACTATTTTGACCTCACTATTCGGGGAACAGACCCAGTCATTAATATATTGGACAGCGCAAGTACTTCTAACATTTAAAGGGGTAGAACAAGCCATCATAGCAGTTATTGAGGATTGGCTTACTAGTCAAATGGAGTGTAGAGTGCTGGAGATGTTGTCGGAGAGGAGATCCGCTCGACTCTGCTGGGGTGCAGGCCATCAGCACGAAAAAGCCTAGGACGCTCCCTGAAAAAGATTCCAATTATTAACAAAGAGCAGTTTCTGTTCTTTACAACCATGACAATAACCATTCATTTAGAGCAAAAAGTCTACTGAACCTTTCGTTGTCCTCGTCGATTACGTGGGCAGTGGTCCTGAGACACGATGATCGTCGCCGCGGGCGTCGTGCTGTGAACCGTCTCGATCAGGCTCCTGAAGTCCCTCTTCAGCATCTCGGTCTGCCGCTGCGTGGTGTCGTTAACCCGGGCGTAAAGCACGACCGCTCTGGGGCTCTCGTCGGCCTTCAGGATCGCGGGTATCTAAGCAGAAACATTGAGAACACAAGCACCAGGGAAACAGTGAGTGTGCAATTTACCTTCGGCTAACGTAGCACGGACGTGTTGGACGATGGAGTCTCCGACGATCACAGCGTCACGTTCCATCTCACGGAGGGGAGAGAAGCGGTTCCGTGTGGCGATCTCGAAGACTGGAGGGGGAGAAGTCGTCGCCCGGGGCCTGGCTCGCGTCCTCCGCTGCGGATGCACCCAGGGTCCGTGGTGTTCCGGCGCCGGAGTGAAGGACATCTGGGCAGATCGCGTCCTGGGGCATCCTGGGTGCACCGGGCCTGTGCAGAGAAACACACGGGGTGGAGGTGGTGGGACTGTTAGTAGCGCACTTCATACTTACCCTGGACTTGTGAACGTCAGCCCAGAACGTCAGCTGGGCCTGCCTCTGCTCCAGGACCCGAATCTGCTTCTCCACGGCCTCCAGCTCGAAAGCAATTGTAATGTGTGTGAATAGAGTATTAGCAATGCACGCGGGTTTAACGACAACCACACTGGCGATGCTAATGGGATATAAGCTACTAGCGGACTCAGGAAATCAAAATAAAACTCAGTGATAACAGGCGCTCTGATTGTTTTGTTGTAGAATACGATAGAGGATACAGTCACATGTTATACAAACGAAAATGATGGTGTATAAAATAGATTTCAATAATAAAAAATAGACGATAGAGAAATAACGTGACGGAGCTCAAACTAGAGGCATACGGCAGCAACAAACCGGTGTAATACATATTACCATTGCACTTATCTGTACATAGTAAAAGCAGTTGTTTTTAAATGGTTGTTGACATCGTATCTAAAACGTGATTTAGCAAAAAAAAATCAATTTGTGCCAGGCTGGGGAGAAATGTATTGCAATAATGTAGATTATGTAAAAAAATTATGCATCTTTCACCCCCCAAACACCCCCAAAACAAAAATCAAAACTTTGTAAAAGAGCATAATAGGACCCCTTTAAATTCTATTATTGTGATCTAGTGAAGACTTTCCCACCCTGGCGGGCCCTGAGCAGGCTCTGGTAATGGAACAAGAAGTAGACAATATCATGAGGATGGCGGCCATCGAGGTGGTCCCTCCTCACATAGCAGAGTCCGGGTCCAACAGCCGGTACTTCACTGTCCCGAGGAAGGATGAGGTGTTGTGTCCTATTTTAGATCTGCATCTTTCGAAGGGAGGTAACCAGGTGTTGGTGCTCACCGACAACACAGCGGTGGTCTCTTATATCAACCACCAGGGGGGTCTGCGCTCACACCGTTTGTGCAAACTAGCATACCAGATCCTTGTGTGGTCCCAGGGCAAACTCCTGGGCATCTGAATATGAGAGCAGACATCCTGTTGAGACAGGGCCCGAGGCCTGGGAAATGGATATGATATGGAGAATTTTGGCCAGATTCAGCGCTTGCTTCATTCCTTGAGGCTAAATGCCGGTTTCGCCGCATGTGCTTTTATGCTTGCTGGTCTCTGACGTCACCCGCCTATGACGTCTCTCGCCCATCCACTGATCTCATTACACGCATGATTCAGAGCCGGTCACACTGAAGACATTCCCAAAGCGTTTTACGACGCAGCGTCTGTTTCCTTCGAGGAACCATGATTACATATGTAACCTAAGACATTGTTTGTCATTTCTCTGATCACAAGTGCAGACATTGGTTTTTATGTTTACACGGTGCAATGCAACTCAACGCGTAAAAGACAGTATAAGTCAGCGGTTCTCAATTCCAGTCCTCACGCCCCCTACTCTGCACATTTTTTTTTGTATGCTTCTCTTATCGCTTCAGACGTTTGTTCTATTCAAACGTATGTGCCCTGTGAAGTGGACATCACAGGATATTCCGTCATGATTCCAGTTCAATGCGAACATATATGTTCCATTCAAAGTGCATTGAAGTGTGCGAGACATGAATTTTAAATTGTACGTATTTACAAAGGTATATAATGTCACACTTGTCCATGTGTAAAGACGTTGTGCAGTGCAAATCCGTGAATGAATGTTCCGAAGTGAGGTAAACTTCAACAGATTTCCCCTGCTCATGGAGTAGGGAGCAATGAACACTGTGTGGGGACCATGTCAATCGGAACACTGTTCATGCACGGAACTCACTTCTAATGAGCTGATTATCTGAATCAGGTGTGTGAAACAGAGAGAGACATGCAAGATATGCAGATCTGGGGGGCGCGAGGACTGGATTTGAGAACCGCTGGTACTGTCATTATAATCCGTAATTATGTCCCTGCTGGATGTGATAATTGATTCGTTTAAAATGGGTTTTAATGTTTTTGTCTCGGCGCTCCGGGACACATGGCATCATAGTATAGTAAGGGGTGTAACATTTCCGTCACACGCTTGAGGTATTTGGCCAATCACAACGCACTGGATAGCTGGCCAATCAGAGCACACCTCGCTTTTCGGAATGATGAGCTTTGAAAAATTGACATGTTTCAGAAAGGCGGGGCATAGAGGAGAAACAATAATGTACATTATGTGGAAAATAATGTGTTTTTTGAAACTTAAACCACATAAACACATTTTATTACACCAAATACAAATAATAATGTTCTTTTTAGCAACATCATATGACCCCTTTAATGATATAAATATTGTAGCAGGTGATTAATATGTATTGCAAATGGGCCAAAAATGTTGATGTTTTGCCCTCCAGGTCCTTCAAGCCGGTCACGTGACTGAAAGCTATCAATAGCATGATCACAAATGTTTGAACAGCAGTTTGAATTTCACTGCCAGAATTCGTTAGTAAATGTGAGTGGCTGGCTGACTGCTACGCAACTTCCGGGGTCCTACGGTAGGTGGGATGTGTGCTTCTTCACGTCTCGGAGTGCGCTCTGGGAAAAGTAGTCCTTTTTATAAAAGTGGATTTAACAACTGGATGTAAATCAACTACTATTTTCCAAGATGCATTGCAAGCTACGTTCATCAGAGCATTTTTTTTTTTATATATAAAAACACAATCATGTTTTTATTTCTTAGTTGATTTTTGTACATAAACATTTCTTTAATTAATTATAATACCCAAAAGTATCTGCTATTTGAATAAATATTGTAAAGGATTTATAAAATTAGGAAGACACATCCTACACATGTCTGTTTTACAGTAAATCACATTCATCCCAGAGATATTTTATTTACTCTTCGGCTAACCAAAACCCATCCAGATCTCATCCGATTTTTTTTTTTTTTTCTCAGCGGATCAAACTCCAGCCATGGCTCAGCCAAAGATATACAACTTGCTTTCTAGTTTCTTTTGGTTTCCCAGACTCCAGCCAGAGCACAGCCAAATGCTGTTTCACACCTGATTGTGGAAAAAAAACAGCACCAGAATTAATCCAGAAATGCAGAATGTAAGCCAGACTCTGCCCACACTCTGTTGCTATCTGGGCAGCGCCAAGCAGCAACCCTACACTTCCGCCATTTTGGAGTGAAAGTGACTCGGCCCGTTCAGACCAAGAACGGTAACTATATTAGCGTCCACACCAGCGGACGATATTGTCTATTTATTTTAAGCGCACGCTCATCTGCTTATTATAGCAGGATTGATTCTGATTGGCTGTCAATGTTTTTATCGTTCGTCAGCAGGGGCGGACAAAGTACACAACTTCATTACTTGAGTGAAAGTAAAGATACTACTGGTCAAATACTACTCCACTACAAGTGAAAGTTGTAAAGACTCAAGTATCAAAAGTAAAAGGTAGATGCATTGTTTTATTTGTCACATTGTTGTATACTTACAATACCTTTTTGCCACTAATACAACCTACTGAATACACTGATTAGCTTGTATTATCTTTGGAATTGGCAAAATCTTGGGAAAAAAATCCAAGATGGCGGCGTGTCCACACGCAGCAGCTTCTCTCTGTCCCGACAGAACGGTGTTTTCGTGTTTTTTGTCTTGTGAGTCGCAGTGTTTTTGTACATCGTCATCGCGTCTACTTGTCTTTAAGCGCGCATACAGTCGTGAGTTTCTGCTGGATGTCGGCAGAACCGCATTTTTAGAGTTAAACTCCGCGCACGCGGAGGCCTACGTCACCACCGACCCCCACTACTGCATCTCACCCACAGCGGAGGCGCCACAAGCGGCGTGAGAGGAAGCAGGAGAGGGATAAGCGCGGAGGTATCTGGGCTAGGCTAACGGATAACCCACACAAGCCATCTATCCCCACCATCGTACTGGCTAATGTGCGCTCTTTGGACAATAAACTGGACTACATCCGATTACTGCGTTCAACTCAAAGGACTGTAAGAGACTGTTGTGTTTTTGTGTTCACGGAAACATGGCTTAGCAACAGCATTCTGGACTGCGCCATTCAGCTCGACCAACTGACGTGCTATCGAGCAGACAGAGCTCTCGTCGTGGGATGAAAAACCCGCGTCGGTGGGCTTTGTGTTTACATCAATGACGCGTGGTGCCGCGATGCTGTTGTAATCTGCAAACACTGCTCACCCCTGGTGGAGTTTATGACTATTAAGTGCCGCCGTTCTATCTGCTGAGGGAATATACTGCCATACTGCTCGTTTCGGTCTACATTCCCCCGAACAACAACTGCAGCAACAGGAACGATGCACTAAATGAACTGTACCAGCACATCAGTGAGCAGCAGACAGCACACCCTGATGCTTTTCTCATCATAGCTGGGGATTTCAACCATGCTGACTTAAAGAGTGTGTTTCCAAAAATACACCAACACATTAATTTTCCAACAAGGGGTAAAAACATTTTAGACTTTGTTTACACCACACTTACAAAGCCCTCCCCCTCCCCCACCTCAGACCACATCACTGTCATGCTAATGCCTGCATACAGACCACTCATTAACCCTCTGGAGTCGATTAACGCGTATAAGCGTTTTGGGGTATTTTCTCCTGATAACCCCGAAAAGAACTTAAATTACACTTTCAGTTTTGATCGTACAGATAAGTGCAATACATCAATCGAATCTGTAAAGGGTCTACTTTTTTTTGTATACAGACATAATAACAACAAAACTTTGTGCACTTATAAAATAAAGATAACAAACAAGGAGTGCTGTCTGCAGCCTTTGTCTGCGCTGATCTTCAGATACAAATGCGTCATTAAAATGAACTGTAACTCAGTGAATACTCAACGAAGAGACATGAGAGAGATATCTATAGAAAGCCTGACATGTCTACTTTTAAACTAAACAAGTGCTGCTGAAAAACAAATATTCTGTGATAAAGTAATCCATATGAAAACAATGCGATGTCCGTTTTCACGTCTCCCTTCATTATCTTCTAATGCGACCACGCCCCCGCGCCGAGGCGCGCTTTTGAGATTCAAATGTTTCACTGAAGCGCGCGGCTTTTGAATACGCCCACACAACAGAAGACAACGCGGCGAGACTGTTCTTCAAGTTTTTATTATTTTACTGTTTGCTTCGCGATGAGAGGAATAAGACATAATTCACCCCAAAAAGATGTAATGTGGTTGAGGATTTTGAGATTTGGATTTCCTCAGAAAAAAGAAAGAAGCACTTTATTCAGCAGAGATCATAAACATGAGTAAGTCTCTTTTTATTGATTTATATACTTGTACTAGTTTTCACATAACGTGTAAACATTTTACTAGTTAGACTTTTTCCAAAGATTTTTCCAAACTATAATTCCTGACTAAATGTATAATCAAGTGAAATATTATGAAGTTTCAATAACAATATACACTACTATACCATTCAAAAGCTTGATGTAACATAATATAAATGTACCAATAAATGTAACTGTAACAAATGTAACAATCATTGCTGTTCTTTCAATTTATCCCCCTCTAAAAAACCTTAAAAAAATATTCTCAGCTCTTTTCAACATTAATAATAATAATAATAATAATAATTATAATAATAACAATAAATGTTTTTTTGTAGAAAATAAGATTTTTAAAAGGATTTCTGAAGGATTGTGTGACTGGAGTAATGATGCAAAAAATTCAGTTTGAAAGTCAGCTTTGATTTTTCCTAAATAAACTGTTTAACTGCACTCACAAGTGAATATTAAATTATGTTGTTGGATAATTAAATATATTCTGAATAAACTACAAAGATAAAATTTAAATAGATTTATTTTGTCCTCACATTCTTTCTTGTAACTCATGCCTCTCAGTGACACAGGTGACTGAATGGCTCATTATGCAGCTCATTATGCCAGGCCTTTGTCTTCTCAGGTGTGAATTCATGATAGTTGATGCCTACTCCGCATATGACTTTTACCAACAAAAAACAAAAAGTGTCTTAGAAAATTTAAATCAATATATTGTTTTCTGTAATGAGTAAACAAGATGATTTTCACATCATTTAGAAAAAAAAAATTCTAGGCTACAAGCTCCAGTTCTCAAAATATCTGGGAAACAATTTTCTGTATGTGTTTTATTGCCTTTTTCGCGTGATTTAACATTTTAGTTTTTTCACTAACCACGCATAACATTTTTTTTCTCAAAAACACAATCATGTACATACATGCTGCTCACATATTATTATAGCCTAGTTTGTGCTGATTACAGTGAGATTAGACTCTTTAGCCATTTAGATATTTTAAGATAAGAAATAAGAAACTGAAAAAAGCACAAATGTCAGGGCATGACAAAACTTCTCCAGGCCCCAAAAATACCCTTAGACTCCAGAGGGTTAAAATCGCCAAACCAGTTCAAAAACAGATTCAAGTGTGGCCGGAAGGATCGTCAGAGGCACTTCAAGACTGCTTTGATACAACTGACTGGAATATGTTTAAGCAGGCTGCCACTTACAATAACACCACTGACCTCCCAGGAGTACTCAGAGACTGTCACTGCCTACATCACAAGTTGTATTGAGGATGTAACAGTCACAAAAAACCATCACTGTCCGGGCTAACCAGAAGCCGTGGATGACGGGAGGTCTACAGACTCCTGGAGATGCAGAACGCTGCATTCAGAGCTGGAGATGAGGTGGGCCTGAGAACAGCCAGGGCCAACCTATCCCGCAGCATCAGAGAGGCTAAGAGACAGCACTCCAGGAGGATAACCCATCAATTCAGTGACAGCAGGGACACTCGGATCCTGTGGCAGGGGATACAGACCATTACGGACTACAAGCCCCCACCACGGACCTGTGACAGCAACATCTCTCTGCTGAACGAGCTGAACACCTTCTTCGCTCCCTTTGAGGCACAAAACAGCTCCACTGCACAGAAGATGCCACCTCCTCCCGGTGACCAGGTGATGACGTTGACCCTGGTCAGCGTGAGGAGATCCTTCAGCAGGATCAATGCACGCAAAGCTCCGGGTCCTGACAACATTCCTGGGGGGTGTTGTACTGAGAGACTGTGCAGCAGAACTCCACTGATGTCTTCACAGACATTTTCACACATCTCGCTTTGTCAGGCTGTTGTTCCCACATGTTTCAAAGCTACCACCCATCATTCCAGTCCCGAAGAAGCCATCTCCATCCTGCTTCAATGACTACCGTCCTGTTGCACTTACTCCCATCCTCATGAAGTGCTTCTTGAACGGCTAGTCATGCACCACCAATCAAGTCTGCCCCCCCCCACCCCCTCCCTGGACCCATTCCAGTTTGCATATCGGTCCAACCCGGTCGACCGATGATGGCATCTCAACTACCCTCCACTCAGCACTCACACATCTAGAGAAAAAAGACTCATACGTCAGAATGCTGTTCATAGACTTCATTCAGCATTCAACACACATCATCCCTCAACAGCTCAACACTTCGCTGTGCAACTGGCTGTTGGACTTTCTGACTGGAAGACCTCAGGCAGTACGGTCGGCAGCAACACATCCAGCACCATCACACTGAGCACTGGGGCCCCCCAAGGATGTGTGCTGAGCCCCCTCCTCTTCACTCTACTAACCCATGACTGCACACCGTCACACAACTCCAACCTCTTTATTAAGTTTGCAGATGACACGACTGTGGTGGGTCTCATTAGCAACAAGGATGAGTCAAACTAAAGGAGTGAAGTGAGCCGCCTGGCCGGGTGGTGCAGTGACAACAGTCTCTCTCTGAACGTGGAGAAGACCAAGTAGATTGTTGTTTACTTCAGGAGAGCTCACACTCAGTATGTTCCTCTGACCATCAATGGTGCGACTGTGGAGAGAGTGAGCAGCACCAAGTTCCTGGGTGTGCACATCACAGAGGACCTCTCTTGGACCGACAACAACTGCAGCACTGTCCAAGAAATCACAACAGCGTCTCTACTTTCCTCCGCAGCAACTGAGGAGAGCCAGAGCCCCACCCCCCATCATGTGCACCTTCTACAGAGGCACCATTGAGAGCATCCTGACTAGCTTGCATCACTGTGTGGTATGGCGCCTGCAACGCGTCCTGCCGGAAAACTCTGCAACGCATAGTGAGAGCAGCTGAGAAGATCATTGGTGTCTCTCTCCCCTCCCTCCAGGAAATGTACGGAATCCGTCTCACTCACAAAGCCCTCTGCATCGCAGGTGATCCCACACACCCGTCACACAGCTTCTTCAGTCTGCTGCCATCAGGGAGGAGAACCTGCGGAGTCTCCAGGCCAGGACCAGCAGACTGAAGGACAGCTTCATCCATCAGACTGTCAGGAAGCTGAACTCGCTCCCGAACTTGCCCACCCGTCCCTCTTCTGCCCCAGGCACCACTGAACTAGAACTATAACCCCCCCACCACCTTGATCCCACTACCCCAGGTCCTTCACCCCCCCTCCCACTAAAATACGATGAAATGGACCAGTCACTTTGTGCAGCATTGGTCTGCTCACTACCTCATTCACCCATGGAACTGACATCATTCTACCACCTTATCAGTCAGTAAATAAAATAACTGCTCTTGAGCCCTTTTGTCACTTTAATCAGACTGAATAAGCTTTTTTTTGCACTAAAAAATCTTTTTATCTGCACTGTTTGTTCACTGTTTGCACTCTATCTGCCATGTGCCTTGCGCTGCTTTATTTAACTTTATTTTTATTTTTTATTATGCTCTTTTTTTTACATTCCCTTATTGTATAGTTATATCTTATTTTATATTTGATCTAGATTTTTAGGCTCTACTGTTAGTGTTATCTGTATGCACCGGGGATCTGAGAGTAATGCAGTTTCGATTCTCTGTATGTATGTACTGTACATGTGGAAGAATTGACAATAAAGCAGACTTGATTAAGAGCTTGTATGTTACCAAACCTATATAAATGGATCAAACTGAATGAAGATACCCGGGTGATAAAGAAATATATTTAAATTGTGCTTTTTCAGACACACTTAATATATTTAAACTATACTATACTAACTAATGCATATTAAATGTATTATTTTGAAATCAACTTTAAGTATATTAAGTGCATTTCAAGATATGTTTAAGTTCGATTTTAATTTATTTAATATATTGAAATTGTGTTAAAATGGAACCACTTTACAACCAAGTATATTTAGTGTAATTTAAGTGTATTTCGTAAAAAAAAAAAAAAAAAAAAAAAAAAAAACAACTTAAAATGTAATTTTAATACTTCATGAAACTACAGTTAGAGTATATTTTGAAGCATTGGTTTTAATGTGCTTCAAGTACATTTCAATTGTATTTCAGCTCATTAGAAATACATTAGCATTTACACTACTAGTATATTATAAAGCTTTCAGTACGAGACTTGGACTACAGTTGCAGGTGCCCAAAAAGGTCAGTTTATTTAACAGGCTTGAATTTCAAAAAAGGGGAAAAAAAATAAACAAAAAAACTATCCAGGTACAGGGCAGCCCGGAGCAGATCAAGAAGTGCCTCCTGGACAAATTCCACTAGGAAAATCCACCAAAGCAAGGCCGAGATAAACTGACAGACAGGCGGGGGCGCTGTTGAGGCGGGGAACTGGTGGCGCACACCAGCGACGAGGCGAAGAAGAGCACTGACAGCGATCGGTGATCGCGAGCAAGGGAAGGGTTGGAGAATTAGCGCTGCCTGAAAGCACCACTTGAGCCACCACTTGAGCTGGCTCCTTAGCTGAAGGCAATTTGGGAAGGGGGATGAAATGGGCTGCCTTAGAGAAGCGGTCCACCACCGTCAATACTACGGTGTTACGGTGGAAGACCAGTGACAAAGTCAAGGGCTATGAGTGACCAGGGGCGGGAGGGGATGGGTAAGGGGTGAAGCAGACCAACAGGAGGCTGATTAGAACTCTTGTTCTGGGCACAAACTGGGCAGGCAAACACAAACTGCCTGACGTCCTGGGCCATGGATGGCCACCAAGAATCGCTGGAGGATGGCAGCCAGTGATCTCCGAACCCCCCAGGATGACAGACTAACTTGGATGAATGCCCCCACTGGAGGGGACTTCAGGGCGCAGCACAGCCGGGCACAAAACGTTTATCCTCTGGGCACCCCCTTGGCACCTCTCTCTCTCGTATGGCCTCCATACTCTCCTCTCCACATCCCAGGAGAGGGACCCCACCACAATGTCTTTAGGGATAATGGTTGCTATTGATGCACCTGTTCTCTTCGTATACCTGAAAAGACGGGAGAGGGCATCAGGCTTTACCAATTTTTGGAGCCTGGGCGATACGAGAGAGAGAAGTTGAACCGGCCAAAGAAGAGTGCCCATCTGGCTTGGCGTGAACTCACCCTCTTGGCCGAAGGGACGTATTCCAAATTCTTATGGTCCGTCCAAACCAAGAGGGCTGTACTGACCCCTCCAACCAGTGACGCCACTCACCCAAGGCCAGCCTGACCGCCAACAGCTCCCGATTCCCTACATCATAAATCCGTTCTGCTGGGCTCAGGCGGTGAGAGTAGTAGGCACAGGGATGTACCTTCCCATCTCTGGGGGACCTCTGAGAAAGGACCGCACCTACTCCAGTCTCGGAAGCATCTACCTCCACATACACTGACGTTCAGGTTCTGGAAACGAAAGAACAGGAGCAGAAATGAATCGGGAACCTTAAGGTCATTAAAGGCCTCCTGAGCTTTTTTAAATTCCACCTAAACGGTACCTTAGTGGAGGTAAGAGCTGTCAAGGGTGCAGCAACCTGACTAAAGTTTCTGATGAAGCGCCTGTAGAAGTTGGCAAATCCCAGAAAACCTCTGCAGTGCCTTGCATGAGTCTGGAGGTGGCCACTCGGCTATGGGCCCTTATCTTAGCGGGATCTGCTTTAATTAGCTCCGCCGAAATGATATAGCCCAGGAAAGGAACTGACTTGGAGTGGAAAACGCACTTCTCCGCTTTAACAATAGCTGGTTCTGCAGCAGCCATTGTAGCACCCTGGCGCACGTGTTGGGTGTGTACCTGAAGGTAAAGGAGAAAAAAATGAGAATGTCATCAAGGTACACAAAGACAAACTTGTTAACCATGTCTCTCAACACGTCATTAACCAGGGCCTGGAAGACCAGCTGGGGCATTTGTCAGGCCCAAAGGGTAGCACCCGGTACTTTCATAATGTCGAAGGAGTGATGAATGCTGTCTTCCACTCATCCCCCTCTCGAATTCGAACCAGATGATAAGCATAACGGAGGTCCAACTTACTGAAGACCTTGGGCTCCCTGCAAAAGTTCAAAGACAAATGACATTAAGGGCAGGGGGTACCTATTCTCTTAATGGTAATGTCATTCAAAACCTCTGTAATCAATACAAGGGCGCAAGGAGCCATCCTTCTTCTTAACGAAGAAAAATCCTGCACCAGCAGGAGACGAGGAGGGACAGATGAGACCGGCATCAAGGGACTCTCGAATATATTTGTCCATAGCCTCTCTTTCTGGACCAGACAGGGAATATAACAGACCCCTGGGTGGAGAAGTGCCTGGGAGGAGGTTGATGGCACAATCATATGGCTTGTGAGGAGGCAGGGACACCGCCCGGGACTTGCTGAAAAACCAGACCGAAGATCGCGGGTACTCCTCCGGAACCCCGGACAGATCATGCTTCCATCCCACATGCACAAAAGGAAACACAGCACAGGAAAGAGGCAGAACCCAAACAAGACTTAAGACAAGACTGTTTCCAAGACAAAACTGAATTTCTGGCCCAATCCACGTGAGGACCGTGCTGTACCAACCACGGGTGCCCCAGAACCACTGGGGCACTCGGGGGATATCAAGAAGGTACAGCTCGGTTTATCTCATGGTGATTGCCCGAAACGAGTAAGACTTACAGGAGGGGTCAAGGTGAGTGATGGTGGGTGATAGGAGAATCATCAAGAGACCGAACAGAGATCAGAGTAGGAGTAGCGAGGGGAAGGGCAGAAATTCCCCACTGCTTTAGCCAGATCCCGCTGTCCATTAAAACTACTACCAGCCCCAGAATCCACCAGGGCCGAACAGGAGTGACTGGAACCTCCAAACTGAACACTCACAGGAAGAAGTGTGCGGGACCGAGTGGGGGAAATTAAGAGGAGATGTGCCCACCAGAATCCCCCTGGCTACTGATGGGCCCTGGCTTTTAGCAGGCATTTGCAGACAAAGTGTCCGGCCCCTCCCACAGTAGAAAACATAAGCCCCGGTGAGTCTCTCTTGCTTCTGCTGAGGAGTGAGACCCAGACGTCCCACCTGCATAGGTTCAGGGTCAGCAGGGGATGGCAGAGGCAGGACAGGGGTGGGATCTCTGGTCATTTTCTTCCACCCTCAAGAGGTGTGAGCAGACGATGTTGGTGACAAAGCGCGAAAGGCGGCTCTCTACACGGAAGGGCCAAGTCGACCAGATCATCAAAGCGGCATGGACAAGCTCCCTGGGTAGCGATCTTGTCCTGGATCTCCTCATCCAGTCCAGCATGGAACACAGCTCTGCAAGACCCCTCATTCCAGTCACAGGCCGCTGCTAAGGTTCTTGAAACTCAATGGCAAACTCAGTCACTGAACGGCCTCCTTGCCGTAGCCGTGCTAGCTGGGCTGCCGCAACTCATCACCCCGAGCAAGAATGATCAAATAACTTGACCATCTCCTGTCGCGAAAGTCCTCAAAAGAAGCACAAATGGGAGCCCAGGCCTCCCACACTGAAGTTCCCCAGTCACGGGCTTTTTTTCAGTATATACACACACGTACACACTTTGATATCTAGAAAACTTTAATGTATTATATATTGTTGTGTTTACACACTACAAATATTCATTAAAGTACATTAAAAGTACGAGCATATTTATATATATATATATATATATATATATATATATATATATAAATACACACACACCTTGGTGAAAAAAACACTATTAAATGTATTAAAAATGCACTTGAAATACAAGTATGATTATAGTATATTTGTATTACTACAAACATACTCAAGTACATTTTAATACATTATACAAAAAACATTATAATAAATCAAAAAAGACTGAAATGCTATGGCAGAGAAATCTTATCAATTTGTAGAACATTTCAGTTATACCTGTATTACTAAAAAGTACAGAGATTTTACATCAATGATAAATAAAAATGACAATGCAATTTTTGAAGAAAAAAATAAATACAAATTTACTGGGAACAACAAGTGGCAGAAGTGAATAGCTGTGTGTGTGCAAAGACTGAAGATGATAAAGTTCAAGCAAGGGGGTTTTGGAGGTGGACCAGGAGATAGCGTAGGGATGGTGAGAGGCAAAAGTGCAGGGATGATGGCAGGATGTGGTGAATGGATGGTGATGGGAGGATGACAATGATGCCCTGGCAGCTTGCTGGTGTGACCAACAGGAAAACCCACTGCAGCCAAAGAGGAAGAGGGTTGGAGGGCAAGCAGGCAGCCTGCAAGTCTGTGGCAGAAGTAGAGTGACGACTGGACCCAGGAGGAGAGCCGGTGGGACGAGGTCACTTCTTGGAGTTAACGGCTGGCATTTTCTGCTAAGGGAACTAAGGGGTTGCAGTATTTGAAGACTGCTTTATCACGGATCCTGTGGAAGGGAAAAATAATTGATATATAAAATTAGCCATATAACAGTTTTGCATTCATGCATTGCATATAGATTTGATTGTGATCCAAACAAAAAAAACAGAACAAAACAAAAACACAAAAAGTATTAAAGAACAGTTTTTACATGAATGACTGAAAGTAAGCTCGATAAAACGGAGGTGATACAACATTAAAATATTACTTACTATTCCTTTGCTTGTCTCTTGCACTCAGATTTCAGTTTGTCTTCTATAGCAGCTGATCAGAAAAACAACAAATGTTGAATTTTCCCACACAACCAACACACAAAAGACAAAGATTGACTGATTATTTATTTTCAGGTACGGACAGTACGCTGAGTGAGAACAAATGTACTGACAACACTGTTACCGTGGTGGGTATAATATAGATCAAAAGCAAACTCCCAGCCTCAAGCAGTTTCAGTAGTACTTTATGTCTCACTTAATAAGGCAACCTCCCTGCTTACAGTTTGATTCTTTGTTCTTATCTGTACTGAGAAATATATAATTAGAAAAATAAGAGGAAATTAAGTTGTCAAGCTTGAAACAAATATAAACCAACCAATCAACGAACCACTACCAAGTTGGCTTAATCAGCTCAAGACAAAGTAATTGTGTTCTAAACATGTTTTTTAAAGATCCATTAACATCATTACAATTGAAGCCGAATTTTGTTCAGAGAAATCAGAAATAAATACACAAATGTTATTTTTCAAATAAAACCAAAAAGAAATGTTAATGTTGTACGCTGTTTATGACTCATTTTATTTTTCTGCCAATGCATGTGTCCAAAAATAGGATCTGCAACAGACGAATACGTTAATTATAAAATAACAAATCTTAATAACGTTAATTAAAAACAAATGTTCCAAAAGCCAGATGCCATAAACGCTTGCAGAAGCTGGTAAAAATATAAGAACATACCCCGCTATCTTTTTCTAATAATTTCATAGTTCCCCCAAAACAATTTGAATTCTTTCATCACTCTCCCCTTAAGATTGCTCCCAAACCATGTAAGACTTTTGTTCATCCTCGGAAAGAAAAGCTGAGATATTTTACATGAAAATGAGGAGACGATTATGTAATCCGATATAAGTTGGTTGTGTTCGAAGTGTTTTGATGTTGGATATTCAGATATTTCAGCGGCGAAAAATCAATAAATTCTTAGTGGATATGAGTTTAATTCTATAAAAAATGGCTTATCTGAAGCGCGCTGGATGCTTACGTGGCAAGCCTAGGGATCAGCTACACAGTATAATGAAAATGATACACCACGATTATTAATATTTTTTTCCATCTGGAAATGGTTTGTTTTATAATTAACAAAAACAAGGAGCAATATGTGGCCACAAGGTTTTTTGAAAGATATAAAAACAAACCATATAATGCTCACATTGAAATTTAAATAAGAAATATGTGTAAACAAGATATGTGATAGTGGTTATTATTATATTGTTACTATTAATAACATATATTAAAAAGAAAAAACAACATTAAAAAAGCATTATCAGGTTCCATAATCCAGTGGTTATGCGTAGGCTTGAAGTCCAGTCCTTGGTGATGACATTTTTTTTTTTCACTTATATTCACGAAGTATGGACACCAAAAAAAGTACACACCTATTGAAATAACAACCAATAACTAAATTCCTATTTAAAAATCATAAACTCTTCTGTATTAACCTCATGGTGTGTGTCTTGTTATTGTTTTCATAAGAACGTTGTTTTCATTTGTTTCTAGTCACAGAAACTATAACAGAGAAAACTGCTATTGAAACTTCAACAATTAAGACAACGCTGGGCAAAGAGTGTTCTGTTTTGCAGTTGTTTTGACTTTGAATTTGGAAAATTCTAAATGTTAAATAAATTAATTTATAACACAGTTTTATGTACACAACTGTCAATGGGTGTTGCTCTTGTTACAGATTAGAAAAACATTTTGATGGTGGTTTTAGCCACAGAACTATAATAGATGTAAAAAATAAAACTAATACATAATTTAGTTCAAAATAAATACAGTCTTCTATTTTATTTTCAAAGGCTGTGTCTTGTTACAGATTTCTTAAAGAACATTTTGCAGTTGTTTTCCTGGTCAAAAGTGATGCAGACGTGACGCTAGAGTTTCCAGTACTACTGCCCCCTAGAGGAAGATACTGCAGTTGTTCTGACTGAGTTTGATATTCAAAATATTTTAATAACATTCATTTAAAAGTCCATTTCAGGCTCAAAAGTGTGGTGTCCGGTTACTATCTGCTATTAAGACCATTTTATGATTAGTTTCACTGTCATATATATAATCAGGATACGATGTTTTTGAATTTAGATTCAAATCTTGTTAATAAATTCATTTTAAATTGCATGCAGCTTTCTTTCTCAAAATCTATAGGCTGTGTATTCTTAGAGATTCCTAGACAAACATTTCACAATAGTTTGTCATTGTCAAAGCGATGGGAAGTACGCTACTGGACATGTTCAAGAATAGCTTGTGGTAATTAGGGAGTCAATATAATAATCACATATATACGCACAAAAAAAAAGTAGTTGCAAGGGAAATAAAGGTTTTTGCAAACAAAATATTAAAGTATTGAGGAATAATCTTTGCTTTTTGTCAAACAAAAAATAAAGAATTGCAAAAACATAATGAGAACCGCCGCGAAAGCAATGATTTTGCACATACTATATTTTCGCACTGGTCATACCTCTACAGATTTTTTACTTTGCACCACTGATTTTATTTTGCGTGTCAGTCTAGTTTGAGCTTTTGCGACTGCAGTTTTTCCTGTGACGCTTTCTTTTTTCTCTGCGCGTCTCGATTTGTGACGCTGATTTTTAGACGTGGGGGTGGAGTCCAAGGGGCATGGGCGTGTAACACCATGCCTCTCCTGGGAAGGAACGTCATCGGCCCGAGACGCACTCAGCTGATCCAGGTACTGTCATGATGAGCAGATGCATTCGAGTGGAATCGCTTCCTTTTATTCACTAGCTCTTAAAACATGCCATGGTTTCGTTTTATTTAACTTTATTACACAAAATGTATATTGTGTATTAGCAAGCAGCGTTTGCTCAAGTTAAAGAAGTTGTTACCATGCACATCTATTGTTTATTTCTCTCGATGTGCATCTCTTTTACTGGCATAAAGTTGCTTGACGTTGGACGTTCGATATCCGCACATCTAGGGGACCGTCTCTAAAGTTAACATGTGAAACTACTATACAGCTAGCTCTAAAGTCAATAGCATGCAAGGAGAATGACTAACCAGTTCAATGAAACCAACTGTTAATTGTTCATCCAGGTGTCAATATTAATGACACATCTTTTATCATTTTTTGATAATTATCTTAAAAATAAACTGTAAATCATATGTAAAACTATTGCTACTTTTCATTTTACCAAATGGACGTAAACACTAATTTAAGCTCAAAAAGCTCAAATAAAAATATCATATTTTTAGCATATGATTTACAGTTTATTTGAATAATTATGAAAACTATGACGGTGGGCATATAGTTTGACACGAAGATGAACACTTCCACAGTATGTTTTTTATGAAGTGAGTCATTCTGTTCAAATGCTATGAGCTTTAAATTTGTATTATTTAAGTGCATTCCGGTAATGACACCCACAGTAGCAATATTTTACATATGATTTACATGTTTATTGAATTAATTATGAAAAATATGAATGGTGTGCAGTATACAGTTGACACCTAGATGAACCAACTTTATAGTTATGTTTTATGAACGGAGTCATTCTGTTCAAAATGACTATTGAGCTTCACTCAATTCTATGGCAATTGTAAATTGGAGCCCATTTCGTAAATGAAAAGTAGCAATATTTTACATTTGATTTACAGTTTATTTTAATAATTATCCAAAAATATAATATAGGTGTGCATTATAGTTGACACCTTGGATGAAACAGTTAAAACAGTTGTTTTCATGCACCGTTAGTCATTCCTCGCGTTGCATGCTATTGACGTTAGAGAGTGTATAGTAGTTTCGTCATGTAACTTTTAGAGACCGGGTCCCGCTAGATTTGGCGAATATCGAAACGTCCAACGTCAATCCAACTTTATGCCAGTCACCACACTTTTTATAGCATTAAATGTGTAATGTTCATTTGGTTTAACTGCAATGTGTATTAACAGTGTTTGTTTAGGATCTAACCTGTTGGGTAGGACGCCAGTCACAGAACAGAAGCGTTCTTTGTTCACATTATGTTCAGAGTTACTGCTAAGTTTTTAATGTACAAATATGCAATATCACGTCAATAAAACTAATAACGTTACATCATTTACAGAGGTCTACGACTCAAAGTTTTAATACTCGATCTCGACTTCGTTTTTTCATTTACATAACTCCTGGCATAAATTAATAAATGACTTTCATTGTAAGATAAAAAAAAATGCACAGCTCGAATCTTTTTGGTGTTAATTTTGCCACGAGTTTAATGCATAAACAAACCCGCGTCACCATAGCAACCTGAGATTATCAGAGATTGATCAAACACCTTTTTATCCAATCCACAGTCCGTTGATCCGGTGTGTTTTTATATTAATATATTGTGCATTATAAGCTTTTATTAATTTTTAATCATATAATATATATAATATATCCAAGGTGGGATGCTTGCACACTGCTGGTGGTTGAGGAGAGGACCCCCCACATTATCGGGTTGGGGGGGGGTACAGGCGAATGGGTGTTTACCAACAATACATTATAAAACCGCTATATAATGCATGCATTCATTATTCATATAGGCTAAACCGTAATATAATAATTAGATAATAATATATATATTAAATAGGGCTAATATTTTATATTTAGTTGTTATGCTTATTTCCCTTATTAATTTCGTGATATTGCTTACCACAATTAACATCGTTTGTTAAAATTAGTGTTTTCATTTACAAATGAAAAACTGCGGAAATTATTCATTTTTATATCTAGTCTATCTTATTATAGGGTTATTGTTAAATTCATCCTCTAAAGTGCACCTTAATGGTAAAAGTGTAATGAAAGTAGCAATATTTTTTACATTATGATTGCAGTTTATTTTTAATAATTATCAAAAAATATAAAAAGGTGTGCATTATAGTTGACACCTGGCCATGAACAGTTAACAGTTGTTTTTATGACTGTAAGTCATTCTCCTTGCATGCTATTGGACGTTATGAGAGTGTATAGTAGTTTTCGACATGTAACTTTAGAGACGGTCCCTAGCATTTGGCGAATTATTCGAACGTCCAAACTTCAAGCCAACTTTATGCCATGTAAAAGAGTGCACATCGAGAGAAATACAACAACAGATGTCATGTAAACAACTTCTTTAAACTTGAGCCATACGCTGCTAAATACACATATACATTTGTTAATAAAGTTTAATAAAACGAAACCATGCATTTTTAATGCTAGTGGAATAACAGGAAGCGATCCACTCGCAATGCATCTGCTCTCAATGACAGTACCTGGATCAGTGGAGCGCATCTCGGGCAGATGGACGTTCACTATTCCAGGGAGGCAATGTTGTTACACCGCCCCTGCCCCTTGACTCCACCCCACGTCAAAACAGCGCCACAAAGCGAGACAGCGCAGGAAAAAATTAAAGCGCACAGGAAAAACTGCAGCGCAAGCTCAAACTAGACTGACGCGCAAAAAAAATCCAGTGTTGCAAAAATAAAAATTGTAGATATGACCCATGGAACCATTGTATTGCAAATCATTGCTTTCGCGCCGTGGTATCATTCCTGAGGAAGATACTGCAGTTAGTTTGACATTCAAAATATTTTAATAAGTTCATTTAAAATGCGTACAGTTTTCTATCTCACCTTCAAAAGGTGTGTCTTGTTACTTGGGCCTAAAAGAGCATTTTCATGCTGGTTTTACTCTCATTTGTAATTCAGGATACATGCTATTGAATTAAATTCAAATCTGTTAATAAATTAATTTAAATTGCAGGCAGTTTTCTTTTTCAAATCCCAAGGGTGTGTCATATTACTGGTTCATAGAAGAACATTTTGATGGTGGTTTTAGCCACAGAACTATAATAGAACAAATACTATTGAAAATGAAACCAATACATGATTTAGTTTAAAATAAATACAATCTTGTATCCCAGCTACAAAGGCTGTGTCTTGTTACAGATTTAATAAAGCATATTTTGCAGTAGTTTTCATTGTCAAAAGCAATGCCAAAGTTATGCTACTGACATTCAAAATCGCTTGCACAGCATTCCATAGCGCAGGGATCTCCAACCCTCCTCCTGGAGAGCTACCATCCTGCAGACTTCAGTTCCAACCCTGCTCCAATACACCTGTCTGTAATTATTTAGTAGCCCTGAACACCTTGATTAGCTGGTTCAGGTGTGTTTGATTGGGGTTGGAGCTAAAATCTGCAGGACAGTAGCTCTCCAGGAGCAGGGTTGGAGACCCCTGCCATAAGCCCCTTTCACACTGCGATTCCGGCAAATACACAGGTAATGTGTCTCGGCATTTGTTCCCGGGTCGCTAGATTTTGCACTTTCACAATGCCAGTGATTACCTGGAATATGTGCGTGCGGTCACACACAACCCGTAAAGGTCCCGAGAAGACACATGATATCAGGGTGTGACGTGTAATGTACGAGTCGAAAACGCTAGGCACGTTAACTTTCACTTAAGCTGTGAACGATCTCAGCTTCAGCGTGGAAAGTGAGGAACTAACTGATCTCTGCTTCATTACAGTTTGCACATATTTTTTCGTCGCGAACGTTGATCTGCCTTCAAAACAACCGCTAAAAGAGTCGCGTGATAACGTGCGTCTTCACTACGACACGGCATTAGTTCTGGCTTTTGTTCACACCGCTCGTTCCGGGACTGAACCCGGCAATGTTACTAGGTCCCCGACCCGGGTTCAATGCCGGAATCAATCCCGGGATGTGTTTGCTGTCACACAGAAGTCGACCCGGCAATGTTCCAGCAATTTGCCGGGTCCGACGTGCAGTGTGAAAGGGGCTATAGAGTCTCCAGTATTACTGCCCCCTAGAGGAATGTGCTGCAGTTGTTTTGAATGAATTCGACATTCAAACTTATAAATTCTTTTAAAATCAATAAAGTCTTCTTTCTAAATGAACATTTAAATTCAGGTTTTAGTCTCATATGTAATTCAGGACACATGCTATTGAATTAAATAAAAAAATTCCATTCCATTTCTCTTTTTTTTTTGATAGTTGTTCAAGAGTCCCTTATTTTTCCTGAGCAGTTAAACTGTCCACTATTCTTCATAAAAACTCTCCAGGTCTCACAAACTCTTTGGATAAATTGTAGTAATTGTACATATAGGTTTCTTCAGAAGCTTCTGACATAGTTCAGTTATTATTTTGTCTTGTGGACTATATGTAAACATCTCTGATGCAAAATATCTTACTCAGGACAGCAGTAAAAAATAAAATGAATTTTGTGTAATACCTCTTATTTTGGTAAAATAATTAACATTTTGCCCACAACCATATCTTCATAGAACTATAAGTCAGAATAAACTCCAATAGGGGGGTCAAGTGGACCCTTTGTACATTTTTGTGCTTTGACAGCTAGTAAAAGTTTATATTTATTTATCTTTTTACTGTTATTTATAATCACATTTCTAAATGTTACCATCAGTTTTGTGGATAAAACCTCCATCAAAATGTTGTTCTAGAAACCAGTAACAAGACACACCTTTTGAAGTTAAGATAGAAGAGCATATTTACTTTACATTGATTGATGTATTTGTTGACATTTCAATACCATGTGCTGCCTTATAGTTTTGTGAATAAAACCAACATTTAAATGTTCATTTATGAACCAGTAACAAGACACACCTTTTGAAGTTGAGATGGAATACTGTATGTTCTAAAAATGAACGAGTTAACAGATTCCAATTCAATTCAATAGCATTCATCCTGACTTACATATGATAGTAAAAGATGGCTGTAAATATTTTTCTTTGAACAAGTAACAAGACACACCCATTTAAGTTTACATATCAAACTGTGTCCATTCTAAATTCATTTATTTAAAGGGGTCATGACATGGGTTTTTTTATTTTATTATTATGGTCCCCTAGGTGCAATTATAGTATTACTATAGTTTTAAAAAAAAAAAAAAAAAAAACTTTTAAAATGTAGTGATTTATGACATTTTCCCACCCTGTTTCTCATCCTTTGATTCAAACAGTCTGTTTTTGGGTTGTTTCCTCTTTAAGAGTTCAGTGTTAACGCCCACTGTTATGATTGGCTAACGACAGTGCCTATGGATCAATTATTAAATTTGCACTGCCGTGACTGGGACGTCTGCAAAAAATAAACTGCATCCATTTTTCCCTGACGTCAGTATCTTTCGGCAGCATATTCAAAGATGTTGTTTGTCCACAGCCAGGAACAGCACATCTGCGTGGCATTGTAATTTTCCTGTACACAGACCCACTCGCTGTCCGTCGACTGAACACTTGTGAGGCGCGCGGCGCGACAACGATACGAAATGAGCGTAGTTGTCTTGTGCTGGAGGCGATCATATGCAAATGGTTGGAACGTCACTTCGCACCGTGACGTCACTTCTTACCATGGATCCAGAACGAGCTGTATTTAGAGCTTGATTAAATAAATGGCTCGTTTATAATGGGGAGGACGTCTTAAGCTATGAAACTTGCAGGACGTTTTAATGGTACAAAGACCTCTTATATTCCAAAAGATCAAGGCAAATTTGGTTTCTCATTTCATGAACCCTTTAAACTTCTGAATGCCAAACTTGGTCAAAACAAGTGCAATATCAGAGTATTATCTGTTTCAGCTGTTTGATCGCACTGGTGCCTCAAGCGCACATATTCATTGAAAACAGCGCAGCCGTTCACCGTTCCATTCGGCGTGAGCAGCGGTCCACTTTGGAATATTTTTGCTAATTATGATTTTTTTTCCATCGATACTAAAACACGCGTGAACTACAAAGCCTATTTCACCTAATGAATAATAGTTAAGCTTCAGATGGGCAACATCTCGAATATAGAAACGTTTGGATTTGCCCTAAATGAGAGAGGTAAGCCCAACCTTACCTTATGTTTCGCTTTAAATTATATATATATATTATATATATATATATATATATATATATATATATATATATATATATATTATAGCTAAGCCTATATTACTATATACTGCAATAATATTTTATCCATTAGAATTATATATTTTTAATTATTGTTCTGTTCTGATAGTTAAAGTATTTGTTGTAAAGTGAAGGGAACTAAAAATATCCTATAGTGTTTATAATGTTGGTACATTATAACATTATTAGGCCTGCCGTTATTGTTTCTGAATATACTTATATTATTCTGAATGGACTTATATTTTTTTCATCTCAAAAACTTAATTTATTTTTAGTGTGTTTTTAAAAAACATGCACCAAACGACAATAGGCGATTAATCGGTTAAAATGTGTTACTGTGGGTTAACAAATTTACATTATAGTATACTTAGCAACAGAGTCTAGGCTATGTTGTTGACTATTTACAAGTTTTGTGTATGTTTTTATCCAGTTTTTTTTTTTCATTGCATCTGAAAATTACTTTAAGAAGCAAAAAAAGAAAAGGAATTGTTAATTTAAAAAAAAATCTAATTACATTGTTAGTTTCATGGTAACATGAAATCAAGGTCTTCGGATACTATACAAGATAGAAGTTAATTTAGGCTATTTAACATGCACTGTGGCATTTTCACCCGTTTCAACTTATAAACTTCAAAATATAAGTCAAAATATAATTACATCTTCATTAGGGTTGCCAATTAACTTCAGAAATGGAAAATAAGGGTTAATTGTGATTCTTTCTCTTTGTAGAAAATAAGGGACAGAATAAGGGACGATCCAAATATTTGTAATTTACAATAATGTAGGTCTATATTTGCCTGCAGTTAAACAGTTATCAGAAATAATCATATTTGTTTTGCTTCTCCCATTTATGTACAATTATTCAATAATAATAATAATAATAATAATAATAATAATAATAATGTCATACAAAAAAATGTCATCGACCTGACTAAATTTTACCATTATAGAATTGTGACTTTACAAGGGTAGTAATTTAGGAGGTGAAAATACTGTGAAATTACAAATGGCATGGAATTTTAAAACATAACTGAAGGGTCTATGAAACGTTAGTCAATAAAGCATATTTTTTTAAACAATAGCACAGTTTTAAACTAAAATATTATTTCAACCATATAGCCTGTGAATAAATAAAATGCATACTTTTCAATTAATGAACACTTAGAGGGTGTAGGTTGCTTCTGGTGTTTAGATTTGTACTTCAATATAATGAGGTCCAAGTTTAAGAATAGTCTACACTAAGTTGTTTTTTTTTTTTTTACTCTCTATTTAACAGCATTATCTTACAATAAAATATGTCTTCCTTCAGGTAGACTGAATGTTTTCCTGCCTTGCTAGATGTTGGGCTCATGATCAATAAGTTTCATTTGCCCAAACTGATTTTGTAAAATCAAAACACTGAATGTGAACCTGGGTGCAGTTAGTGCGAGTCGCGCTCGCTGTGAAGCGGGAGCAGCTGGCAGAGGATTCCGCTTGGTCTTAAAGCCTTCCTGAAACGTCTACGTTTACAAATAACAATGATTTTCGCAAAAAGAATGATTAATTATCAATTGAGAGTTTGTTATTATTATGGTCTGCTGAATATAATAATATGGGATGAGAGAAAATAATGAATAAAAAGAGTATGGCTGCTGTGAGTGCAGGCAGCATATTTCAACACAGTAGCATGACAACACATCGTGTTTTTTTTTTCCTCAGGAGAGATGAAGCGCCTCTGAGAGAGTGACAAAGAAACTGGCGAAAGAGACGCGCATCTGCCAAAGAGACAAAAATATTTGTTCTTAATGTAGCCTATTTGTTGCTTTGTAGTTATTATTTTCAGTTTTGCACTGTTTTTATTGTTTGTGACAATGTTTCTTTTAAATGTTTTTTTTTTTTTTACTTTAATTTTATGAAAGCAAGTTAAGAAGGCTCCCTTTAAAATCACTAAAGTTGTCAATTAATGAAGCTCTTTTTTACATCGTGTGCATTTTGTTGATTATAATGAGAGAACTTGAGTTTAAATATGAGGACGTTTTATTAATCCGTCCATTCTTTAGAGTTTCAATGATTTAGCTAAATCATGCAGGTTTAATTTATTTGTTTCTTGTTTTAATTAGACCTAAATAATGGGAGCAAATTTATACAGTGCCTCATGTTTTACTAAAATAAAGGAAATAATTTATAAAACATGCAACAATTTCTTAATCAGTGTACAGACAGATATCTTTTCCCCAAGAAGTTATCTGTCAAAATAAAGGACGGGTAATGAATAACAAAGTATGTGCGTGACAAAAATGCATGCTGTTTTATTTAAGAAATTGTAAAATATAAATTAAAAATGTATTTGTGACAAATATAGGCCTAATATGTGAGAATATTGACATTTTGCATATAAATCCATGTAGCCTAACTCACTAAAATAGGCTACCACTTTTAATGCTCCGATGCAAAGTAAACCTCCATTTCTTTAGGATAATATAGCACATAATTCATATTATATAAATAATACTGCACACCTATAAAATGTTTCAAATCTAAAATATGGTGTAATACTGTGTAGCTTAGAGAAAATATAAGCACAGGCTCATAGGGTTGACATTTATCCTGCTTGAATTCGTTCTAAGAAATGCACATAACTTAATAACCACTAAACTTGCTGTGAATATTAAATATTTAACTACAGTATTTTTCTTTCATTTTCCACTGACTGCAGCTGTCAAATGTAACACATCGGCTAGGTAATGCTCACGGCCATTTGCGAAAATGCTCTTTGTTTGATAACTTATGGTTAAAGCGCCACTCAGCGGTCAAAAGCTGCAAATGCACATTGCAGACGCGGCGGCGGCAAAAAGCTTATTTTGGTTGGCCACCTACTGTACTTATTGATCATTTGTTTGCAAAAAATATATGTATTTATGTGCAGTGTTTTGACAATAAAATAATTTTCAGATTTAAATACTTCCTTGACCAGTTTGTAGCAGCAATTTACCAGTAGGCCTGAGTAGTAAGATTTTTTAATATATGGTAATAGCAGCCATTTTTTGATGGATATATTAGCCTACCATTTGTATTGCCATAGTTTAACTACAAATATTAAACTATAGTTACTATAATGAAACTATGTTAAATTTGTGGTTACTGTAGTTTTACTATAAATATCACAATTATGGTAACTATAGTGAGAGAATAGTACATTTGTGAAAACTGTAATTTTACAGCAAATACTATAGTTAAACTAGTTACTTAAGTAAAAACATGGTTAATTTTCCAAAGAGCTTTAATTAGTTAACACATACACATGTGACTTCACACAGAATAAAAACTATAAATTTTCTTCGTCATGTAGATCAATGTGTAGGTAATTTTTATTTACCATATGCCGATCATTATCTATGATCTTTGATAGTAGCGTTCGGTCTTCGTAAGGCATCACATAGGCCTACAGTTGTCTCTTTAAAATCAATGTGGTGAACACACAGATGATTACACCACACTATAAATATGTGCCTTTTCCATCTTTTATTATCTTATTTTCCTTTTTGGAGCACGCTGTGCAGTAGTGCAGACATTTAGACTTGGCAACACTGGAAGGTCCTGGCAGATCACAGGCCAGATTTTTGCAGAAAAAAGGGTTCAGTGAATCTGAAAATGCACACACTGGAAAACCTGCTACATATAACGACTTTCTACTTGGGGACTTTGATATAAATCAGGGGTGCCCAAACTCAGTCCTGCAGAGTTTAGCTACAACTTGCCTCAACACACCTGCCAGGAAGTTTCTAGTATGTCTAGTAAGAGCTTGATTAGCTGGTTCGGGTGTGTCTATCTGGGGTTGGATCTAAATTCTGCAGGACATCGGCCCTTCAGGACCGAGTTTGGGCACCCTTTGGGTACACTTTAATGACCTTTAAATGGAACATATACGATCGCTTCTATCTGGAATCATGGCGGAATATCCTGTGATGTCCACTTCGCAGGGCACTTATGTTTGAATAGAACAAACGTCTGAAGCAATAAGAGAAACACACAAAATGTACAGATTGGGGGGTCATGAGGACTGGAATTGAGAACTGCTGGTTTACAGCATAAGAAAGAAAAATTTATATATATTTTTTTTTTAAATGATATTTTATTCATACGTTTTGCTATGTCCTATAATGTCTCTATAAAGGACACTAGCACTTAAAAAAAGTCCTGTTTTTAAAATAAATAAAGATAAACGAGTAGACATGAAAAGGCAAAAACAGTTATTTTGTACGTAAAATGTACGTAAAATGGCCATAAACGGGTTGTCCCATTATGTACAATGTATCTGGTTCCACAAGTCTGTGTCAAAGCACTTTACAGTATTAAATAGGAAAATTGTGTGTCAATAATGCAAAATGACAATAGTAAACACTCAACTTTCAGTTAACCCTTGGAGGTCTAAGGGGGTTTTGGGGGCCTGGAGAAGTTTTGACATGCCCTGACTTTTGTGCTTTTTTCAGTTGTTTATAAACGTATACATGGGCTACAATGATATTTAAATAGCATCTATGTACATGATTGTGTTTTTGAAAAAACAACGTTTATGCGTGGTTAGTGAAAAACTAAAATTTTGAAGTCACTGAAATAAGGTCATAAAACACATACAGAACATTTGTTCACAAGACTGTCAAACCTAGAGCATGTAGCCTAGAATTTTTGCTTCAAAATGATGTGAAAATCTTCTTGTTTACTGACTCACAGAAAACAATAGATTGATTAAAATTTTCTAAGACACTTTTTGTTTCAAAAGGGCATAATGAGCTGCATAATGAGCCTTTAAGCCAGGTGTGTGACTGAGAGGGAAGAGTTGCAAGAAAGAATGTGAGGACAAAATAAATGTATACATTTTTATGTTTGTAGTATATTTAGAATATATTTAATTATCCCACAAAATAATTTGAGATTGACTTGCAAGTGCAGTTAAACAGTTTATTAGGAACAATCAAAGCTGACTTTCAAAGCTGAATTTTTAGCATTGTTACTCCAGTCACACGATCCTTCAGAAATCCTTCTAATATTCAGATTTTCTACTCCAAAAAAAAAAAAACCTTTATTGTTATTATTATTATTATTAATGTTGAAAAGAGCTGAGAATATTTTTTTCAGGTTTTTTTTGATAAATTGAAAGAACAGAATAGTTTGTACAATAACATGATTATTGTATTTATCATCACGTGTGTGCTTAATAAAAGTTTTAATTTCTATATACAGTAGGTGGACATCCAAAACGTTGCTTCTACCGCCGCTCGTACCGCCGCCGCGGCGTCTGCAAAGTGCATTTGCAACTTTTGACCGCTGAGTGGCGCTTTAATCACAAGTTTTCAAACAAGCACATCAAAGCACATTTTCTCAAACAGACGTCAGTTTTGCCTCGCTGATGTGTTACATTTGACGGCTGCAGTCAGGGAAAATGAAAGAAAAACACTATAGTTAAAATATTTAATATTCACAGATGAAAGTTTGGTAATTATGAAGTTATGTGCATTTCTTAGAACGAATTCAAGCAGGATAAATGTCAAGCCTATGAGCCTGTGCCTTATATTTTCTCTAAGCTACACAGTATTACACCATATTTTAGATTTGACACATTTAATAGGTGTGCAGTATTATTTATATAATATGAATTATGTGTTATATTATTCAAAATAAATTGTGGTTTACTTTGCATCGTAGCATTAAAAGTGGTCGCCTATTTTAGTGAGCTAGGCTACATGGATTTATATGCAAAATGTCAATATTCTCATATATTAGGCCTATATTTTAATTTATATTTTAAAATTCCTTTAATAAAACAACATGCATTTTTGTTATTCGTTACCTGTCCTTTATTTTGACAGACAACTTCTTGGGAAAATATATTTGTCTGTACACTGATTAAGAAATTGTTGCGTGTTTTATAAATTATTTTCTTTATTTAATAAAACGTGAGGCACTGTATAATTTCGTTCGCATTATTTAGGCCTAATTAAAACAAGAAACGAATAAATTAAACCTGCACGATTTAGCTAAATCATTGAAATTCTAAAGAATGGACGGATTAATAAAACGTCCTCATGATTAAACTCAAGTTCTCTCTTTATAATCACCAAAGTGCAAATGATGTAAAAAAGAGCTTCATTAATAGACAACTTCAGTGATTTTAAAGGGAGCCGCCGTTACTTGCTTACATTTATGAATTTAATGTAAAAACAAATAAAATTGCAGCCGCCTTTTTATTTGCAGGTGTGTAAAATGTCTGCGTGCAAGATTTGCTCGGCGCGAGTGATGCTGAGTGCACGCGCAGCATTTATTCTTATTTGTTTTATCTTCATTACAAATCTTGTTTGGTTTTATTTTGGATAATTGCATGAAAAAATAATTTACGTTGTAATGCATATGCAAAATGTGAATAATTACTCATATTTAAGTGTTTGTGCGAAAATTATTAATGCGCATGCAGGACAGGGAGGCGCCCTCTAGATAACTTGAATTTTTTCCTGATAATGAATTAACTTAAAATTGTGGTGTCTCACATACATGAGAAATATATCTACAGAAAGCTTGAAATGTCTTTTAAACGAATCAATTCAGAACGAAAGCATTATGTAATCTGTGAAGGTTGTATTTCTCTTTAAAGGCATGTCCATGTGGAGAGAGTCAGCACTGTGAATTTCATCTTGCAGCCGACAAGAAAACATTTGTTTATTAATAAATAAATAAAAAATGTCTTTTTTTACAATTATTAGGCTACTTCTGCCTGTGCTTTGGGGCAAACTTAATGCATGTGCTTGAGCGCGGAATATATTAAGGATCATTATGGATTATAGATGTAAATGTAATATAAACCTGCGATTAGTTGAATAATTACAAATGAACGATTAGTAACTAGAAAAATCTTACATGGGAGGCAGACCTATTAAATAGCCTCTAGACATCTCTGTTAAAGTTTTTAAAGCATTTTATACGCGTTTGCATAAATTCTTCTTTCAGAACGGTCTGTAATGGAGAGATGCCTTAACACTGATTTTTCCTCTGAAACACAAAAACGAAAATTGAAATAAAATTGATATTTTTTTTTTTTTAGAATGGCCAACCCTTCTCTGCAGATATTGTTGCTTCTGTTTGGGCATTGTAAATAGGCTACAAAAAATATATAAAATAATAATAATAATAATAATAATAATAATAATAATAATAATAATAATAATAATAATAATAATGTCTCCAAAAACTCCAAAATGTTTTTTGTCATGTCTGTAAAGCATGTGTATTCCTAAATCTAAAAAAGCCTATAAAACATTATAGACGGATCATACTGATGTCTGGACTCTGTTTGGGATTTAGAAAAAAAATATATTGGTTATGAAAAGGCTACATTCTGTGAGAATTTATATTTCATAGTCTTAAAAAAAATATTGTTTAGACGAAACAAAATAAAATTAACGCAACAGTTTGCGAATTTATTTTTATTCTTTTTTTTTTGGAGTTAAGGCAACTTCCTCTGAAGTTATAATAACTAATAAACTATATTGCGCTATACAGTAGTCAACATTTGAAGTGGATCAAAACCTTTCTTCAAAGTTGCCCTAAAACCAAAATGACGAGTCCTACAGTATCTAAACCTGTTCTGCAAGTTTGATACCCTCATAAGACACTGTCCATATGAAAGAGCAAGAGATTCACACATTTATATCAACCCCCACAAGCTATACAGATCTACCCCAAAACCCCCTCCAGCTGAAATGAATTCGGTCTGTTTTTGGCTGTGAGGAACTGTGTGTTGTCATGTTACTGGGTTGAAACATGCCTGCACTCACAGCAGACCTACTCTTTTTATTCATTATTTTCCCGCAGCCCATATTATTGTTTTCACAAGACCATAATAATAACAAATTATCAATTGATAATTAATCATCATTTTACTAAAATCATTGTTATTTGTGAACGTAGCGTTTGCGGGAGGCTTTAAGACCAAGCGGAGTCCTCCATCAGCTGCTCCTGCTTCACAGCGTGCGGGACTCGCGCTAACTGCACCCAGCTTCAAAGTTCGCAAGTTTTGATTTAACTAAATCAGTTTGAGCGAATACAACTTACTGATCATGAGCCCAACATTTAGCAAGACAGAAAAACATTCAGTCTACCTGAAGGAAGATGTATTTAAAATAGAGAGTTAAATAGAGAGAGAGCGAGAGAGAGAGAGATAAAAAAAACCTGTGTTGGCTATTCCTAAACTTGGAGCTCATTATATTGAAGTACAAATCCAAACACCAGAAGCAAACTCTCAGTGTTCTTTCATTGAAAAGTATGCATTTTGTTTATTCACAGACTATATGGTTGAAATAATATTTTAGTTCAAAACTTTAAGTGCCATTGTTTAACAAAAATGCTTTATTGGCTAACGTTTCATAGACCTTTAGTTGTTATGCTTTAAAATCCCATAACATTTGTAATTTCACAGTATTTTCACCTCCCAAATCACTAACCTTTAAAGTCACAATTCTATAATGGTCAAATTTACTCAGGCCGATGGCACTTTTAATGGCACTTTTAATGTTTTTTTGTTTTTTGGTTTTTTTTTAGAATAATTGTAGCTTACATAAATAGGTGAAGCAAAACAAATATGAATAATATTTGGATCGTCCCTTATTTTTTCCCTTATTTTCTTTAAGAATAAACACTTGTTTTCTACAAGAATAAACATGATAACATATTATAAATTCATAGAAATAATTTAAGCAATTAAAACCTGATAACATATTAATTCATAAAAAAAATTTAAGCATTTAAAACCTTTTTTTTAAAAACTTGAACTTCAATACTATTAAACTGACTTTAAAATCTCAAGGAGTTTATATGTTAAAAAGGGTAAAATGTCACACGGCATGTTAAATAGCCTAAATGAACTAACAATATAATTCGATTTTTTTTAAATGAACAATTCCTGTATAAAATGGGACAGCAACCTTTATATCAAACATTTTTAAATCGTCTACAACTGAGCAACGTGCGAGGCAGGTTGAGTGTGCGAAGTAAATGTGCTGCACAAAGTCATTTTCAGATGCAATGAAAATAAAAAAACAAAAAAGAGAACCCTGGATAGCCTAGATTAGGCCCAGACTCTGTTCCTAAGTATATAATAATTATAATTACCCCACAGTAACACATTTTAACCAATTAATCGCCCATTTTCGTTTGCTGCATGTTATTTTATTTATTTATTTTAATTTTTTTTAAAACAGGCTAAAAAATAAATTAAGTTTGTGAGAGGAAAAATATATATAAGTCATGTATAAGTTGCATTTTATTACATTCAGAAATAATAACGGCTGGCCTAATAATGTTATAATGTGCCAACAGGATATTTTTAGTTCTCTTCACTTTACAACAAATCCTTTAAATTTAACAAATTTATCAGAACAGAACAATAATTACAAATATATAATTCTAATGGATAAATAAAATTGCAGTATATAATAGTATAGGCTTAGCTATAAACAAACAAAAAAATAAATGAATAATAATATAAAGCGAACCATAAGGTAAGGTTGGGCTCTCATTCGGGAGAAATCCAAATTTTTCCATATTCGTGATGTTGCCTATTTCAAGCTTAACTATTATTCATTAGGAAAAATAGGCTTTGTAGTTCACGCGTGTTTCAGTACCGACGGAAAATAAAATAAAAAATCATAATTAACAAAAATATGCCAAAGTGGACCGCTGCTCGCGCCGAATGGAACGGTGAACGGCTACTGTTTCCAATGAATGTGCGCGAGGCACCAGCGCGATCAAACAGCTGAAACAGAAAAAATATTACAATTTTTGGTCACACAGTAAAGGCATAATTCAAGAATGCAAAGTGTTAGCAGTTTGAAAAATCAAGAATAATAACAGAATTAATAATAATTATTGCTAAATGCTGGACCGTTCTCATTTCGATCTGCAAATGGAACCTGAAGGATTTTTTTTTAAACCAAGAATGAACCGAAATGAAAACATTTAGCTTTTTATCCTTATATATAGGCCTTATTTAATGACTGTTTAATAACAATAGCAAGCATAAGATCCTTTGTGTAAAGGTCTTCTTTTAATTTTTGATGAGTAGACTGTAGCCTAAGACTATCATTTTGAAATTAACTCACTGTACATTTTTAATGGTTTTTAAAGATGGTACAATGTTATATCATAATGTTATTGTTGTTTTACCTCCTCCTTTTATCTCATTTTACAATTACATTCAGTTCGCAAACCGTCCCTTTGCGCCACCTGGCGGTAGTTTCGCGAATGAATTTAACACACGACTGACTTGCAGTTAACGCCGCGGCCCTGCGGCGGCGGTATTACCCATTTTGGTTGTCTACCATCTGTATACTGACTCCAAGCTTTTGAATGGTATAATGTATATTGTTACACTTGGAGTAAGACTGGAGTAATGATGCTGAAAATTTAGCTTAGACTCATGTTTATGATCTCTGCTGGATAAAGCGCTTCATTCTTTTTTCTGAGGAAATCCAAAACTCAAATCCTGAGGTAATCCTCAGCGCATCTTCTTGGGGTGAATTATGTCTTATTCCTCTCTGCGCAAAGCAAACAGTAAAATGTAAAAAAAAAAAAACACTTGAAGAACAGTTTTGCTGCTTTGTTTTCTGTGGTATGGGTGTTTACACGCCGCAAGCTTCACGTGGAACATTATAATATCTATAGCATGTGGGCGTGGTTGCATTAGATATAATGATGAGAGATGTGAAAGACAGACATTGCGTTGTTTTCCTATGGATTACTTTACTACTAGCACTTGCTTAGTTTAAAAAGTAGACATGTCAAGCTTTCTATAGATATATCTCTGTGTTGAGTATTTGCTGAGTTACAGTTCATTTTAATGACGCGTTTCTAAATGAAGATCACCGCAGACCAAGGCTGCAGACAGCGCACCTTGTGGGCCCTATTTTAACGATCTAAACGCAAAGTGTAAAGCGGCGCACGGCGCCCGAGCGCATGGTATAAACGGTTGTCCCTATTCTCTTAATGAGTAATGGGTGTTTTTTGGGCGTAAAGTGCAATAAACCAATCAGAGTCTTATCTTCCATTCCCTTTAAGAGCCAGTTGCGCTCGTGCCATGACAGATTTGCTATTTACACGGCGGAATTTGGCAAGTGCAAAGACAGAACGCGGCTCTGAGATCAAACGGAGCTGCTCGTGTGCGAGCAAATAGATAGCCTAATTCTGATACATGCGATGACTATCCATTATGACATGTAGGCATTTTTATCTTTAATTAGCCTACAAGAAATTCTTATGCATTGCTATCCTTTAATTTTTAATATTTGGCATGTTAAATATTTTATATTATATATATTATATAATATTTGGCGCGTTGTGGACTTGCCTATACTAACACGCTCTTTAAATAACAAAGAAAAAACATTGCGCCAGACTTTAGACCAGTTTTGAGTTGGTCTATGGCCGGTCTATTTTCAGCTCCTTAAAATAGCAATGCGCCAGCAATGCACCTGAACACACCTCTTTTTTAAGACCAGCACGCCCATGAGCTCACAAATAAGCGCAAATGCATTTGCTAATTAAACGACGTGGCGGGACGGGAAAATGCGAACGGCGCCGGACTGAAACTAGCAAACACACTTGCGCTGCACCTTGCGTTGCATTGCGCCGGGTGTATGATATGGCCCTGTATGTTTTCTTTATTTTGTAAATGCACGAAGTTTTGTTGTTATTATGTGTGTATACAAATAAAAGTAGACCCTTTACAGATTTGATTGATATATTGCTCTTATTTGTACGATCAAAACTGAAAGCGTAATTTAAGTTCTTTTCAGTTGTTATTTGTTTATAAATTTTATAGTAGTGAATTTACTCCAGAGGGTTAAAGGTTCTTTTTGTTTGAATGTTATTATGTACTTGTATAGACTATCTCAATTTGTTGTCCTTTTGTTTCTTTCTGCCATTCCTGTTCTATTTTTTCATCCCTCTGTTGATCATATATCATTGTGCAATGAAATTCAGATTTTGGTAGCTGTGCTTCATGAATTTGTGCTTCAATAAATTTTCCCCACTAATTGACTGTCTGTTTCACATCTTGTTCTATCTGTCCTATCCAATAGACATTTGCTTTTGGCTCTGCAACTACCATTTGTGTTTCTGTTCCTATTGCATCGATAAATATTCCTTCTGGAGAACATCAAATTTGTAGCCCTAATTTACATAATGCATCTCTTCCTAACAAATTGATAGGAGTCTGATTTGATACCAGAATGGGCATTGTTTTATTTTGATTTTTTGTTTGTAGACACACTGGAGCTGTTATTGGAATTAATTGCATTTTTCCCGAGAATCCTAATTTTCCAGACAAGGGGAGATGTGAGGCATATTTCAAATTTAAACAGGTAAAACAAAAGCACCTGTGTCCCACATCATGGGTGTGTTTTTTCCTTCTATTTTAGTCTGCATAATAGGCTCTTGACCAGCTTAAGTTGTTAAAATTGGAAGCTGACTCTCCCCTTTAGGACTCTCTGGGCACCCCTAATAGCCTGGATTGGGACCTCCCCAAGGGTTTACTGGGCCCTGTACTGGACCTCTGTTAGGCTGTTGCAAGTTCTCCCCCCTTTTCCCCCTTGAGGGTACTGTTGCCATGGATAGGTTGGACAGTCATTTTTATTATGTCCGGGCTGACCACAGCGCCAGCACACACCTGGAGGACCAGTATAAGGCTTGCCTCTTCCTCTCTGGCCTCGCGGTGTGGGTTTTTTTCTCCATCCCATTGGTCCTGGCTGTTGAGTATAAACATTAATTATGGGCACAGGGCTTGGGTGTGCGTTTGGAGGGACTGCTGTAAGTGGGCTTGACTGAAGAGTTTGTGGCGGAACAATTACTGGAGACATCATTGTCATTTGATTCCTTAACCACATCCGTTTCAGGTTTGTTGCTGTCCCTCGTAGGCCCAGTCTTCAATAAACACAGACCATTGCATGCAATGTATTTCTGCCTACACCATCCAGTTTCAATTTAGGTTACCTATCAAGGCCTTCCTATTAATAAACCAAATATGTTCATGCAGTTATTTCTTCTAGAATAAAAACCTCCCTTTTTATTTATCTATCTATTATTTTCTAAATTTGGAATAGCAGATTTTAAGTGACCTTACCACTCAGAACTGACCTTAACCAACACAATTGAATTTTATAAGCAAAAATGCATACCTTATTTTATGGTTGCCACCCGGTTGTGTTGATCATCGGTCAGCTCAAAAGTGGTCGTCCACTCTGCTGCTCTTTTCCAGTCCCTGTTTGGGCACCAGATCTATAGTGTCGTCTGCCACTGATCTGAGTCTGGGGTTTTGTTTCCAGAAGAAAAGACTTTATTTCCAAAGTTTTGGAAATAAAATAATTCCAAAACGTTACAAATATTTCATAATTTTCCTTATGCTTACAATTCGATTCCTCCCTAGAGAGAAGGGGCCCCCTACTTGTTATGGTAAAGAGAAAGGCCCATTTGTATGTCTTTCCATATGTCTTTTGTATTCCCTTTAAGAACGAGTTGTGCTTTCGCAATGGCGCATTCGCTATTTAATCTGTTAACCTGCACCAAGACGCCGGCGTCCTCAACTCCCCTTGTTTGCACATGTCAATATTTACGAATAGATTAAATGAAATGGGACAAATTTAATCTTGACAAACTATATATCATTATAAAGATCTAAGCCTCAAGCATCAACGACAGATCACTGTTTTTCAATGGAAAGCTTATAAAGAAATGTATTTGCTAAATTTGTGTAAGCAGTACACATCAAAACATGAGGAATGAAATTTGCTAAATAGTTCTACATACCAGATTCAGTTAATTCGTCTAATAACTTTTGAGTCATAAACACATCCACTGCTGTAAGTCCCGGTTTAGTTAGAAAGGTAAGGGTCCACTGAACGACATCTCATGGAGCACGTTTAGTCCAACGAAGCAATAACGTTGTAATATGGATGTATATATTCCTTTGTTTACGTTTCAGTTCTTCAGGGACAGAATTGTTTGTGTCCGTTATGGAATAACTCACACTCAGAAACTGTCTTGGTAGTAAAAAAAAAAACACGGCATGGTTTTGTAGCATACAGTGTCACAAACAGAATGAGACGATCCACAAAAATAAAAGTGAAAGATAGGCGGAAGATTGTTTATTTGAATTATGGCGCTCTCTCGTGACGGCTCGTTACGCGCGCTCTGATGCACCTGTCATCTGAAGGAGGCAGAACTTAGCGATCACCTTTTTCTTTATTTTTTTATTTTTCAACATTTTTTATATGTGTGTGAGTGTGTTTTATGTTGAATTTGCCTGTATCTGCATGATTACCATCTGTTTGAGTGCAAATCAGCTCACTATTACTGTGTAATCACAGCTATTGATGTGAATGCCATCTATATGAATAGAGTGCAATTTATTGACTTTATGGCGCATTTATATGATAACCATCTCTATAACTGGCCATCAGCACATCAGCACGTAGTTTTATTGTAACTCATTGTAAATGCCGCATTTCTAGCAATATCAGGATGTTCTATAATTGGCATAAAAAGTTTTCTCTAGTCGCCATGATTTTGCTAAGACATGTTACTGGATCAACATCTTTTGTTGATCCTGGATCGACATCACTGTCCAAAAATATAGACCTAACGCTACCCATAATTTATTCCTAAAATCTAAAGGAAATGATAGATGAATAACAAGGGTATAGAATCATCTAACCCAGATTGTAAGCCTAAAACTGATATTTCTAGAAAACTTATCCCTCTATTCTGATTGGTTGATTGGAATGTTGTTCCAGGATCAACAAGGATGTTGATCCAGGAACATGTTGTACTTGGTGAAATCACGTTCACCAGTCCTCCATATGTTAGAACTAAGTCAGAGATGATGGCTAAATATGTGTCTAGCTCTGCTCTACGAGACAGAAAAACCTTGCATATAACATTCAATTGAAGTTTTAAGTTCAATTCAAGTTTATTTGTACAGCGCTTTATATGATGCAAATCATTGCACAGCAGCTTATCAATTTTAGGTTGATGTCCATATGGCAGAAATGTGTGGTAAAAATCAAGCAGTTAGTTAATGTCATGTAATCAAACAGACGGTGAACACTATTAACAGCAATGATTATATGTTGTGATCAAACTTACTGCAAAATTTGGATATTTTGTATGTTGTCTGAGGGTTGGCATCATCTGAGGTCATATATTCAAGTTTATTTTTATAGCGCTTTTTATGATACAAATCATTGCAAAGCAACTTTACAGAAAATTAAGTTTCTACAATATTTAGTAGTAGCTTATCAGTGATGACTGTGAGTTTATGTGCATACGGCAGAAATGTTCAGAAAAATCAATAAAAGACGTAAACAGACGATTAACAGCAATTATGCAATCAAACTTATAGCAAAATGTGGTAGTTCTGTATGTTGTCTCTGGGTTAGCATCATCTGAGGTCCTCTGAGGGGTTGGCATCATCTCTTCTCAGGTGTTCTGGATCCAGACTGGAGCTTGTGTAAATCCTAGTTACCACGGGATGTAAATCCCGTGGTAAAAAAGAGAAACAAATAGAGACATAATTAGCGTAGCTGCTGTTCCAGCCAAGTAAAATGAGTTAGTTTAACCCAAGCTAAAGAATAATAATGCACATTTGATCAGATATAACTGCAGTCCAAAATTATGAGATGCATTATTTGAATGTTTGGCCAAAGAGGTGTGTTTTTAATCTAGATTTAAACAGAGGAAGTGTGTCTGAACCCCGAACATTATCAGGAAGGCTATTCCCAGAGTTTGGGAGCAAAATGCGAAAAAGCTCTACCTCATTTAGTGGACCTTTGCTATCCTAGGTACTATCAAAAGTCCAGCGTTTGTGACCTTAGGGAGCGTGATTGGTTGTAGCGTGGTAGAAGACTAGTTAGGTACGCAGGAGCTAAGCCATTAAGGGCTTTATAAGTAAGTAATAATATTTTGTAACTGATACAGAACTTAATAGGTAGCCAGTGCAGAGACTCATTAAGGGCTTTATATGTGATTATTTTTTTTTTGTATGTTATGGAGTATTTAATATGTATTTTGTGCTGAGTGTAGCTTGTGTATTGAGGATGCAGGACAACCACCTAGAAGTGCATTACAGTAGTCCAGTCTAGAGGTCATGATTGCATGAACTATCTTTTCTGCATCTGAAACAGGTAGCATGTTCTGTAGCTTGGCAATGTTTCTAAGATGGGAATTATGCTATTTTTGTAAAATGGGAAATGATTTTCAAAAGACAAATTGCAGTCTAATATAACACCCAGATTTTTGTCAGTAGATGAAGTAACAGTACATCCGTCTAATTGCAAAATGTAATCTACGAGATTATGTGTAATGTTTTTTGGTCCAATAAGTAATATCTCTGTCTTATCTGAATTTAATAGGAGACAATTATTGTTTATATATTCTTTTACATTTTTAAATAGCTTAGATAATTTAGAAGTTTCACCTGGTCTTGTTGAGATATATAGTTGAGTATCATTAGCATAACAGTGGAAACTAATCCCGTATTTTCTAATGATATTACCAAGGGGAAACATGTTTATTGAAAAAAAAAAAAAAAAATATATATATATATATATATATATATATAAATATATACATATACATACAGTACAGGTCAAAAGTTTGGAAACATTACTATTGTTAATGTTTTTGAAAGAAGTTTCTTCTGCTCATCAAGCCTGCATTTATTTGATAAAAAATACAGAAAAAAAGAATGTAATATTGTGATATAGTATTACAATTTAAAATAATTGTTTTTAAATTTATTATACTTTAAATTATCATTTATTTCTGTGATGCAAAGCTGAATTTTTAGGATCATTATCACATGATCCTTCAGAAATCATTCAAATATGATGATTCATTATCAAAGTTGGAAACAGTTCTGCTGCTTAATATTTTTTCAGAACATGTGATACTTTTTTAGGATACTTTGATGAATATAAAAATTAAAAAAAAAAAAAAAAAAAAAAAAAAAGAAGCTATGTTTTTAAAATATAAATATTTTGTAATAACAATATACACTACTGGTCAGTAATTTGGGGTCAGTAATTTTTTTTTTTTCTTTCTTTTTTAATAAAATCAATACTTTTATTCAGCAAGGATGTGTTAAATTGATAAAAAGTGATAGTAAAGAAAATATATTATTAGAATATATATTATTAGATTTTTTTTTTTTTTTTTTGAATAAATGCAGTTCTTTTTAACCTTTTATTTATCAGATATATTAGACAGCAGAACTGTTTCCAACACTCATAATAAATCAGAATATTAGAATGATTTCTAAATGATCATGTGATAGACTGGATGTTACATGTGACACTGAAGGCTGGAGTAATGATGCTGAAAATTCAGCTTTGCGTCACAGGAATAAATTTTTTTTTTTTAAGTATATTCAAATAGAAAACTGTTATTTTAAGTTGTAATAATATTTCACAATATCACTGTTTTTTCTGTATTTTTTATCAAATAAATGCAGGCTTGATGAGCAGAAGAGACTTCTTTCAAAAACGTTAAAAATAGTAATGTTTCCAAACTTTTGACCTGTACTGTATATTATATATATATATATATATATATTAATATATATATATATATATTATATAGATCAATAATACTGTTTCCCCTTATAATATATAGAAAATATAGTTTCCACTGTTATATATATACTCAACTATATATCTCAACAATACCATTGAAACTTCTCGAATCTAAGCTATTTTTTTAAATATATACTCCAAATTCTATGATAAATTCAGCTAAAATTAAAGTTTTGAAAGTCGGAGGTCACTGTCTTTAAGCATGAATGGATACATTGCCTCAATCAACACACTGCACATTTTCTGCACATTTTTCTTGCCAGAGGGAGGAGGAGGAGATGAAGAATGAGTTGCTGGGACATCAATATTTTCACAAAGCAAGGTAAACAGTTCTTCATGTGTAGCTCCAGTCAAAACCAGAACCTTAAACAAGGATTCCAATTTCTTATTTATTTGCCAAGCAAGTACTCCGATGGACAGAAACATTGCTCTCATCTTGAATGGCTTCTCCTGTTTGGCTTTAATGTTGTTGACATTCTTTGATTGATTCAACCCACAGATCTTTGTCATTAGTGGCAGAAGACCTGATAATCAGTTGGCTGAAGTGAATGAACAGCGCTCTCTTCCACCCTCAATACTCATGGCTGAAGTGCCCTTGAGCAAGGCACTGAACCCCCAGTTGCTCCCCGGGCGCTGGATATAGCTGCCCCACTGCTCCGGGTGTGTGTGTTCACGGTGTGTTCACTTCTCACTGCTGTGTGTGTGCACTTGGATGGGTTAAATGCAGAGCATCAATTTCGAGTATGGGTTACCATACTTGACAAATGTCACGACTTTCACTTTCACTTTCACTTTAACATCAAAAACAAGTGTTATTTCATTGTACGGCAACATGCAGTGAAAGCCTTGTAAAGCAGTGTGCATTGGAAGCAGCAAAGCAGGCTGACTGAAGAGGAGTTTAAATAAGGCACCCTGTGCGCCAATTGGGTGAATATAAATCAGATCATCTGATATGGGCTGGGTTTGAAATTTTTCATTTTTTTTAATCAGCTGATAGCAAAGCTTGACTACAAGGCCTGCCTGAACTAAAACAGAATGCTTTATTTATATTTTAGCAGTTTTAACAACAGAGAGTTATAGTAAGATAGAGATTTCAACAGAAAAACAATGCTACACGGAGGTACAAAACAAAATCACAGCCTCACACAGGATCATTTTTTTTTCTTTTTTCTTGGTAAGGTCAATTAGTCCTCGGGACCCCCTGCTCTGCACATTTTGTATGTCTCTCTTTGTTAACACACCTGATTCAGATAATCAACTCATTGGAAATGAGCTCCGTTCATGAACTGTGTTCCCATTGACGGTCCCTAGACAGTGTTCATTGCTCCCTACTCCCTGAGCAGGGGAAACTTGTTGAAGTTTACCTCACTTCGGAACATTCATTCACGGATTTGCGCTGCGCAACATCTTCACATACGGGCATGTGTGACTAGGCATGGGCCGATTACCGGTCTCAAGGTATACTTGAAATATATACATTTGAAAATGTCACGGTTTCAAAACCACTAATATTTTCCATTATACCGTTCCTGCGGTATGTGATGTTTTCCATGTCACCTCAATGACTGAAAGAGTCGGAATCCCTCAGACTGAGTGCAGTGTAGAGAGTAACACTGACCCCTCCTCCTCCTGTTGGTGCGAGCGAGCGGTCAGTCACGTGTGTGTATTGGATGGTCGAACTTAAGGAGTTGCCCCTGGAACTTCACATTCAGCGCTCCTTTCCGTCTTGCGCACAGCCGCGTCCGCACAGCTTTCAAAAGTAAACTCAACTGCAGATGAGCACAGACGGATGAGCTCGACACATGCGCAGTACCACGGGGTGCACGGCTGTCCGCGAGCCCTCTTGATGATGAAAATAACGTAATGCTGGACGTTTATTGCCTTATTGCAACTCTCTGTTCTGGACTTAAACAAACTGCGTTGCAACGCAATCGTTTTCCAAAATGTCATTTATTTAAAAATATGAAGTATGTTAATGCCCGTTAACAAAGGCCAGAGACACTGAAAACGGACACACAGAGAATAATACTGTAGCAGGCAGATTACTCACTGTTCATGATTCATGAACTATTGTAAGAAAATCCTCAATACTGATTTGGGGGTTTATATGAGTGTTTCTGAGGGGAGCTGACTGTCTTCTGAAAAGTGTACGTGGTATTTTCTTTTAATCTCGTCTCTGTATAGTTCATATTAAAGCAGTGTTTCAGCACAGCGCACCTTTGTTTACAGTGGTAACCAAGAAAAACACTGTATCTGGTCTGTATCTGGTGTTCCAGAGGCGCCTCCTGTTGTCAGAGAGTGAATCTGCATCTCATTCAGAGCTTCTGCTGTTTGTTTCGTTCAGGCATGTAGTATAATTTCACAAAGCTTGTCAGAACATTCTGTTTTTGCTTCAGATTGGGTTATTATTAAATCAAATTATGTGTATGATTATTATTATATGACTAAATTATATGAAATGATATGCATGATATGTATATGAATTATATAACTAAAATTAAATAACTGTAATTACAGATTTTGGTTAAATAAAGATGTCAGTCTTGTCATTTTTTTTTCTTTTTAGGGAACAAATCAAAGAAAAAAAATTAATTAATTCTACTGTTTCTAATATTCTGTATGTTGCTCAAAAACAAAATATATTGTGTCCAGCGAGAAATAAATAAATAAAATCTACCCAGTCATTTAAAAATAACACATTTCAGAGCTGTAACAACAATACATTGATACCGTGATATTTTTGCTTAAGGTTATCATACCGTCAAAATCTCATACCAGCCCATGCCTATGTGTGACATATCTGTAAATAAATACAATTTAACTTCAATGCACTTTGACTGGAACATATACGTTCGCTTCGAACTGGAATCATGGCAGAATATCCTGTGATGTCCACTTTGCAGGGCACTTACGTTTGAATAGAACAAACATCTGAAGAAATAATAGAGACATACAAAATCTTTAACCTGGCTTACACATAACACACTAACACATTTCTAATATTCATATCCGTTAAAGGATTTTTAGACTGCATTAATTAGGTCAGCCGGAACCGGGAACTTCAGGGTATGTTGGGAGAGTATTAAGAGAATGTGACATCATTGTATTGCAGAAAGCAACACTTCACTGAGCAGGTTTACATGCACACCAGTAAGCTGATAACGTAAGTTATGACTATAACTATGGATCTATGAGACCGAACGATGACCGTCACCACGGTCTTACCTTGAATGATGCCATTCCTCCGCCTATCCTCGAGACCTAATATCAACAATGTCAGGTGACTGACCTTAGGGGTTGGCTATATAACATCCAGGTGAACCAACCACTTCCTCTTGCCTGGAACGCCCCAGTTCATCCCGAGTGACAAGGGATCGTTAGGTCTCATAGATCCATAGTTATAGTCACGACTTACGATCTATTTCGACCTCACTCAGACCGTCACCACGGTCTTACCTTGGATGACTTATACCACCAGGGTCACGAGGGACTAGCATATTTTCCTTCCCCTGTTTATTTAGCGGCAGATAAAACAGCAGACCCAAAAGGATTTGGCTTTGCCACATTAATCCTATAAAATCTTGTAAACGTGCATGAGCTGCTCCAAGAGGCTGCAGCACAGATGTCTGATACTGCTACCGCCTTCAGTGTCGCCCAGGAAGTGGCCATGCTCCTGGTAGAGTGAGCAACCAGATCACCAGGGATAGGTAGATTTTGGTTGACATAAGCTTGTGAATTGGTATCCACTATCCAATGAGATAACCGTTGCTTAGACACAGGTTTGCCTGCACACTTCTTGTCAAAACATAAAAATAGTTGTGTGTGTGACTGTTGTAGTTGATGAGTTTGCTCAATATATGTGTGCAATGCTCTAACAGGACATAGAGAACAATGATCCAGTTCTTCACCTGAACAAAGGGGATCTGGACGGAAAGCATCAAGCTCAATTACCTGATTTATTGTGCTAGGCTTAAGGACCTTGGGCAAGAATGATGGGTTTGGCCAGAGAAAAACCCCTGTTCTTTCTGCCTTCCATCTCAAGCAGTCTTCACTGACTGATAAAGCGTGCAATTCACCAACTCTCTTGGACGAACATATAGCCAGTAGAAAAACTGTTTTCCATGTCAAGAACTTGAGATCTGCTTGCTCCAAAGGTTCAAAAGGTGCTTTGGCCAGTGACTGTAAGACTATAGAAAGGTCCCAAGCAGGTGATCTCATAATTCTCCCTGGTCGCAAGCATTTTGCACCCTTGAGAAATTGAGACACCAAAGGGTGTTTGTCAATATTTGCACCATCCACTGACACATGGAAGTGTGAGATGACTGCAATGTAGACTTTTATGGTATTAACTGATTTCCCAGAATCAATCAATGTTTGAAGAAACCGAAGAACAAAACTGGTGTCACACTTGGCCGGATATAGTTGTCGGTCATGACACCATGTTGAGAATAATAATAATAATAATAATACATTTTATTTGTAATGCGCTTTTCTTAAACCCAAAGCGCTACAGTAATAAAGTAATAAATAAAATAAAATAAAAACACCAAAAGCAATACAACAATTCATTAGAGAAAGTCTTAAATAAATGTGTCTTAATCAACTTTTTAAAATAACCCAACGTTGGTGCATTTCTGACGGGCAGAGGAAGGACATTCCATAGCTTAGGGGCTTTGTATGAAAAGGCTCTTTCCCCCATTGTCTTTAGCTTACATGATGGCTGGTGAAGTGAAAGAGAGTTAGTAGAGCGAAGAGAGCGTGATGGACTGATGAGATCACAAAGATACTCAGGTGCAGTCCCATGAAGTGCCTTGTAAGTTAAAATAAGAATTTTAAAATCAATTCTCGCATTTACGGGAAGCCAGTGTAATTGTGAAAGAACCGGTGTAATGTGTTCACGAGGAGAAGTACAAGTGAGCACACGAGCGGCAGAATTTTGTATATACTGAAGCTTGCGCAACGACTTAGCTGGAAGGCCAGAGAACAAGGCATTACAGTAATCTAACCTAGTTCTTATGAAGGCATGTATAAGCCTTTCTGTGTCTGCAAAAGAGAGAAAAGGTCTAAGTCGAGCTATGTTTCTCAGGTGGAAAAATGCAGTTTTAGAGATGTGTTTTATGTGTGCTTCAAATGATAATTGAGCCTTTAAAAATGACACCAAGATTTCGCACCTGTGAAGTGGGGATTACTGTACAGGAATCAACAATCAAACTGATCTGCTCGGCCTTACGAGTAGCTGCCACTGTACCAATCTGCATCAGTTCGGTTTTGGAGCCATTCAGCTTCAGGAAGTTGTTATGCATCCAGATACTGATCTCTGCTAAACAACCACGCAAAGCTATTAATGAGCAATGGACATCAGGACTAGTGGTGATGTAAATCTGCGTATCATCCGCATAGCAGTGATACCCAAGACCATGTTTCCTAATGATCTGCCCAAGTGGAAGCATATAAATGTTAAATAATATTGGACCCAATACTGAACCCTGAGGAACTCCCTGTCGAACAGGCACGGTATCTGAATTGTAGTTACCTAAGCCAACGAACTGGGCACGATTCGTTAAGTAAGACCGAAACCAATTGAGGACAGCTCCAGAAAGACCCAACCAATTTTCAAGCCTGTCAAGCAGAAGAGAGAGTGACATATAGTGTCAAAAAGCAGCACTGAGGTCTAACAAGACCAAAATACTGCATGCACCGGAATCTGCCGCGATAAGAAGATCATTTACGACCCTAATTAAAGCGGTTTCAGTACTATGCCCTCTTCTGAACCCAGATTGAAAAGGTTCAAAGAGACTTTTCAGAGCTAGGTGATTATTTAACTGAACAGCCACAACACGCTCAAGAACTTTAGCCAAGAATGGGAGGTTTGAAATCGGCCTGTAATTGGATAAATCAAAACATCACAACCAGTCTTCTTAGGAACTGGTGTAATGGCAGCTATTTTTAGTTCTGGAGGAACAATTCCAGAAGTCAATGACAAGTTCACAATTGAAGTCATAAAAGGGCAGATTGATGCAAGGCAGTTCATAATGACCGAGCAGGGAACCGGATCTAAAATACTGGTTGTAGAGTTCATGGACTTCACTGTACTTATAATAAATTCATCTCCGACGATTTCAAAGTTTGAAAAGGTAGTAGTTGGGAAGTTTGAAGGCTGGATATTAACTAGCTCAAGAGGAGCGATGGTATTTAAAGTGCTATATATACCCTCAACCTTACTGGTGAAATAATGAAGAAACTTATTACACTGGTCAACAGAGGAATGAACAACGGCCTTAGTTGGTTTGAGAAGATTGTCAACAGTCTTAAACAGCGATTTAGAATTTGTTGCAGCGTTACCAATGATGCTTGAATAGTAGCTCTTACGTGCAGTATTCAAAGCAGAATGGTAAGCAGACTGTTGTTCAGTGTAAAGAAGCCTGTGCACTGTCAGGCCAGATTTTTTGTACTGCCGTTCTAATTGTCTTCCGGCGGTTTTCATTAAACATAAATCCGGGGTAAACCATGGACAGGGTTTCCTAAAAGTAACAAGCCGTTCTCGCACAGGTGCGAACTTATCCAAAAGTGAGGAAAGCATGGAATTATAGTGCTACACGGAGTTAGTAGTGGGAAGCCCAGAGACAAAAGTCGAAAAAAAAAAGAGTGAAGTCCATGTGCTTGATGTTACGAAATTTGATAGTGCGCTCAGAAATGGATCGTGAAGACATAACATTTATGTCAAAAGTAATAAGTCTATGGTCACTTATACTCATGTCGATACTTTCCAGAGATTGGATACCAACACCAGCAGAACATACCACATCCAATATATGGCCCAGCCTATGGGTCGGAAAAGTAACATGCTGTTTAAAGTCAAAACCATCCAAAATGTCCAAAAAGGTAGCAGTTTTTGACACAGTTTGGATTATCAATATGAAAAATTGACATCACCAGTCAAGACCATAGACGGACAGAGTGGACTAAGAAGTGTAAGCAACTCAGTAAACTCAGAAAAAAATAAAGGATTTGGTTTTGGTGGACGATAAATGAGCAGCACCAAACCAAACATTCAAATGATTAAACGGTAGGAGCATCAATAACATCAAGTGATATATTTGATACAAATACTGCAGCCAAGCCACCACCCTTACCAGAAGCTCGAGGCACGTCAATATATTTATATCCAGATGGGGCACATATGTTCAAATTAAGATAGTCATTGTCTTTATGCCAAGTTTCACTGAGACAGAGAATGTCGATTTTCCTGTCAAGGATAGTGTCAGTGATAAGTGCTGTTTTATTGTTTATTGACCTCATGTTGAAGTGAGCAAGTCGCATAGTGCTGAGAGAGAACCTCAGGATAGCATAGGTTACCATGGCTGATTCCACGGCAACCAGAAGTACGACGCAGCGAGCGCCTGCGGTTCGACCAAAGTGCAGTGACTCCAGCACCGGCAGTAGAGCGACTCAGACGAGAGCCTCTATGATTATAACTAGGCCGGCGGAGGAGCTGCATGGAACGCATGTATATTCGCCATATGTATATTCGCCGCAAAATATTCGCCACTTGCTAAAATAGTTACTCCACATAGATGGTGCCTTAGAACTATTTATTGTCCTTAATACAGCTTCATCTAAGCCTTCAGAGAGGGACTGAGCAAGGGCCATACCCATAGTTGAAGTGTCTCTGGACTTGGGTGCCCAGATTTGGCCCTCCACTTGAGAGAGGAGATCTGCTCTCTGTGGTAACTGCCAAGGGTAACCTTGGACCAAACGTACAAGGATCAGAAACCAAAGTTTCTTTGGCCAACTTGGGGCCACAAGTAAAACCTTGTGACGGCCCAAAGCTACCCTGTTGAGCACAAGGTGGATCAAGGGTAGGGGAGGAAAAGCGTACAACAATTCTTCCGGCCAAAGGGCCAAAGGGCCTCCCTGGCTGTTCAGGGAATACCATAGATCGCAATGAGTTGTCTCTGTGGTCGCAAACAAATCGACCTTTGCCATACCGAAACGCCTCCATATTAATCTCACCACTTCAGGATGGAGACGCCACTCTCCGGGAGAGGTCCAGTTCGCGACAGCAGGTCTGCTGCTCTGTTCGCCACTCCCGGTATGTATACTGCTCTGAGTGAGCTTTGGAAATGCCCAAGAAAGTAGTTCCTTTGTCACCTGGAGACACCGCGCTGATCTGGTGCCGCCCTGGTGATTGATGTGGTACACTGCCGACATGTTTGAAAAACCCTCAGGGAGAGATGGACTGCCCTGAGTTCCAGCACGTTGATGTGCTCTGTGGTCCAGGGGAATTTCCAGTGTCCCCTGATGGACCTGCCTTCCCAAACTGCTCCCCAGCCTGTTAGAGAGTCATCTGTCGTTATCACAGACTGTCTCGCTGGGATGTTGCCTAGAGGAACCCCTTGTGATGGTAACGACTTCCAAGGGTGTAACATTTGGACACACCTTCGTGTAACCTTTATCCTTACATGTCTGTGTAATTTGGGAGTGCAAGTGAAAGTTGTTCAACCAACGTTGTAGTGGACGGGCTTTGAGAAGGCCGAGTGGGACCACAGCTGCTGCTGCTGCAATCATGCCCCAACAATCGCTGAAACTGAATTAACTTCACTCTCTTGTTCAGATGGAATGATTGAGTTAGACTGACCAACTGTACCACTCTCTGGGGTGATAAAGTTGCCATCGTCAGTTGGGAATCTAGCGAAATTCCTACAAACACGGTCTGTTGTCTGGGACTTAGATTGCTCTTTTCCCAGTTCACTTTGAACCCGAGAGACTGGACATGTTGAAGCACCATTTCTGTGTCCTTCATGACTTGACTGCGAGAAGGAGCACAAATTAGCCAGTCATCCAGGTATGACAGAATTTTCAAGCCTGCACACTGAAGGGGATGAAGGGCTGCTGAAACCACCCTGGTGAAGACCCTTGGAGACAGAGTCAGGCCAAATGGAAGGACCCTGAACTGATAAACCCGATCTTGAAAGGCAGCAGCGAAGAAACGGGCAGTGATCCTGACAGATGGGTATGTGGAAATAGGCATCCTTCAAGTCTATGGAAGTGAACAATTCTCCTAGTTCTATGGATTCCAGAATTTGTGCTGTAGTCAGCATTTTGAAGGGCAATACCTTTATTTATTCGTTCAGCTTTCGTAAGTCCAGAATGGGTCGCCCGTCTTTCTTTGGCACTAGGAAATACTTTGAATAGAACCCAGTGAGCTGTTTGCTGGTGTTTATCTGTACAGTCGCTTTTTTTCTGAAGTAAGACTGTGATCTCTTTGGCCAAAATTTGTGCCTGGACTGGGTCTCTAACTATGGTCATATGAACCCCTGAAAAAGTAGGAGGGCGCCGCTGGAACTGTATCCTGTATCCTGTCTTGATGGTATCTAGAACCCAAGGATCTGATGTTACCTTCTCCCAACTGTCCAGGCACAGTTGGGAGCATTCTCCGACGACTCCGAGACTGCTATGCCTGGCGTCTTAAGTGTTCCTCCCCTGACTGGATTATGAGCCTGGTCAGACTGGGGAGCCTGGTAAAAAGGTCTGGTTCCTCGATCATGGGACTGGTAACCCATAGATCGTCTTTTGTCATACCCCCAAGTTTCTGAACGAGGAAAGTGTGGGGGCTGAAAAGAATGAGCAGCCCTATGGCCACATTTGGTAGGGCCAGCAAATGTTTGCTGAACTGACTCCCTTCTGCGTCTTGCCTGATCAGCAGTATCCAGTAAAGCCTGTGCATCAGTGTGAAATATCCGACCTGGAACCACTGGCATATTAGCCAGATCCTTCCTGATTGCGTCAGGTAAAGATGTTTGAGCCAACCAGATTTGTCTTCTGGCTAAAAATTGCAGACGACATAGATGCCCCTATGTCCCTGGTAAGCTGTGAGTGTGTGATGAGTGCTGTGTCAATCAAGCTCATCACATCACGCTCTTCTTTATTAACAACTTTTCTTAACGCAGCCAAAACTATTGCTAGAGCATTTCCTGAACGGGCTGCCCGAGTAGCTGCGTTATATGCTTGGCTCATTAACTTGGTCTGTCTCCTGGCACTCCTTACCGGGACAACGAGGATTTTCAGTAACCTTATCAGGTCCCAAAGCGGTTAAAGCTGCGATCTCTCGCTCCACTGATGGCATGTTCCCCATACCACTCTCAGCGGGGTAATCCAACTTAACAAACCGTCTACATCCTGCATTAAACTGGGGTGCCGCTTTTGGATTATTCCAGGCTTTCCTCAACATCTGGGAATAATCCTCAGCTACAGGAATTGACACAGTAGGCTGTTCAGGGGAAATACTCGCCCATACACCTTGTGTGGGGGCTGGAGCTGTAGCTTCTTCCTGTGCATTAAGGCCCAGGATCCTTGCTGCACTTAAAATGCTTGAAAGAACATCAGAATGCAGGCTTCCTTCTGAAACCTCAGACCTGGATTCATCTCCCTCGTTTTCGTCTGCACTTCTCCTCACTACCATAAAAGGAGTTATTTGCATGCAGTGAGACGGCATCCGTATAATCATCCCTCTCTTCCTGACGTGATGTTAACTCATCCCCAGCCCGAAGTGCAGATGGCTGTGTGCTTACTGCAGAATTACGTGTTTCAAGCTTACCAGCTAAGTCATGCAATGTTGCCAAGATTTGCAACTGAGTGTCATCCTTGGGCTCTTGGACTACTGTGGCTTTCTTCCATTTATCTGGAGGCATGTCAGAACATGAAGACCTGATGAAATCATCTGGCCTCTTGCATTTATGAGAGGAACTACTGGGAATAATTTCTTTATTACCACCAGTTAAAAGTTTAGCTCTTTGCATTCTTTCCCGCAAAGATAGCTCCATTGCAGCTGCACAGGGATCTTCAATATCGTCTAGTACATGTTGCATACCCAAACAGGAGGGACATTCGCGATGCCCATCTCTTGGGTGTATGCTAGTTTGGCAAAAATGACATTTTGGGTGACTCATGACAACAAGTCCGAGGTCAGGTCACTCATATAATGATAGTGTATGAAAAGGGAAAATGAACTGTAATGAATCCCAGTATTTTAACTAATTCTGGAAGTTGAACTGCAAGATTCCAAAATAACTCAGCATTTAGTTGAAAAAAAAAAACAAGCAAAAATGCCATTAACAAATAGATTGTGACGAATCACTAGATCATTAATCACATTGAACACTTCCTTAATCCACAAAAAATATCTGCCTGGTATTAGTTAAACACAATTAACCAGGTACAATTTAATATAAAGATTGTGACAAATCACTCTTCATACTCATCATTCAGAATAAGTCTGCGAACAGAACTCCTTGAAAATCATATTAGAAAATTATATATCCATCATTCTACGTGCGCACACGCAGTAAATGGAAAAGAAAACTCTCGTCTGCTGTGAACAGCTGACCTGAGAAACCATCAATAAATGCCTGAAAACAAAAACAGAGAAAAATAAAGAAATACTCACTGACATGCGTTCTAACGACACGTCGAAATATTTAAATGAGGAGAAAAAACCACTGCAATCCTCAGGGACTTGAAGCACCTGCACAAAACGTGACAGATTGAAACTAATCTTTCCTGTAATCAAAACAATGCGCTCTACCACGTCGGTCTCAGATGAGGCCGAGAAAGGCAAGAGGAAGTGGTTGGTTCACCTGGATGTTTATAGCCAACCCCTAAGGTCAGTCACCTGACATTGTTGATATTAGGTCTCGAGGATAGGCGGAGGAATGGCGTTCATTCAAGGTAAGACCGTGGTGACGGTCTGAGTGAGGTTGAAATAGGTCTCACAAATATCAGCTTATTAAAATGAGCTGTCTCATTTTAATAAATCAGTTTTCCCTGTTTACATGCACATCAGTGACCTCACAATGCAAGTAAGCTGTGTTTACATGACTTCATTAATAAATCAGGTTATTTCCCTGTAGTGACGTAAAAATATAATAATTTGCATCTGACTCAGAGTATTCCATACATTTGTCAGTTGTGATGTTAAATTAAGCTTGCAACATGTCACCCTCGCAACATTTTGGGAAACTTACAGCTCGTATATTATCCTCTCATGCAGTTTTAAACACAGCATTGTGACTGAACATCTCGGTTACATATGTAACCCCGGAATTGGGATCTCGCTTAGAGAGACCAATCTACATCGAGTGTAAACTAAATGAGCCAATGCACACTGACATGCGATTATTGCATCCAGCTGCCACTGATCACAGCGTAAGCATAAAAAGGCAGCAGGTGCCACACATACCAGGTTTATGCCGAGGAGCCGAGCCAGTGACCCGGGCACTCAGCGGTGGTACAGCAGCCGTGGTGATGGGGCGGGACGTCTCCGTTTCCTCCTTCAGGGAACAAGGGTTACATACAGTACATAATCGAGACGTTCCCTTTCGGTCAGTAACTCTCGACGTCACATCAGTGGCCAACGAATTGGGATCCTCTACCAAAGCGCCATGGATACTGCCCCTTCCAGTGCCCTATGTGAGTTGCCTGTGCCACTTTTTGGTGTAGGCCAGGGCTCGCAACAAGAACACCATTCACTGTTGTCATAGCACTACCCACTCAGTGAGACTGGATAACACTGGGAAAATGCAACCCATTCCACTTGGAACAGGGACATTGCGGAAGCCCCAATCCTTTCCGAATGAGGTTTCGGAAGCAAATACAGATATGAACATCTGTTTAGGTGCATATGGAAGTTTGGAGGTGATTGTAACCCTCTTGAAAACGGCAGAAGTCTGCCAGGGAAAAACGGGTTCTGAGGCTATACAGTGGACTTTACACATATGGGATCAACTTAGGTCCCACATATGGAAGCCAGTCTTCTACAGGTTCTCAAGGGTTTATCGAGTAAAGGCCTTGCGCTGGACGTTCCGCTGAGTCTGGCTGCCAAGAGGATGGAGGAGCTTGACAGGGTCTACAGTACGGACATTCTGGACCAGTTATATCAACCCGTTTGAGGTGAGAGCGCAGGAGGATTTTTTTACATGTAAAATATCTGCAGTTTGTTAAAACCTAAGCATTTTGACACTTTAAAAACATTGGTGCACACAGCTAATCCTGATGTTCTTGCTATCTCTGAATCCTGGTTTAAAAAAGGGAACACTGATCTTGACATCTTCATACCAGGCTATAATGTGTTTCGTCAGGACAGAGCTACCAGGGGTGGTGGTGTAGCTATGTATGTTAAAGATCATTTGCAATGTACTGTTGCTCTTTCTAAATCAGTTCCTAAACAATTTGAACTACTGGTACTACGGCTTAGGCTTTCAACTACTTTCTCTCTATCTCTGTTGCTGTTTGCTATAGAGCACCTTCAGCTCCAGTTTCTGCACTCACAGCTTTTAGTCAATTCCTAGCTCCATACATATCCTCTGAGTTTGTCCTTGTGGGTGATTTTTAAACTGGGATATGATCAATCCCCCAGATACAGTTTTGCACACCGTTTGACGCTCTAAACCTTACTCAGATGATATCTGAGCCCATGAGACCTAATCCTAAATCCTCCTCATCATCCACTCTAATTGACCTTCTTTTGACTTACACTCCATCTAATTATCAAGCCTGAGTCTTTAGTCAAATAAGTGATCATTGCGCTATTGCATGTATACGCTCTGGCCTTTCATTTAAAAGGCCCCCAGTAATTGTATCCAAGCGCTCTTTGAAAAACCTGGACATGCAAGCTTTTCTCCAAGATGTTGCGGCTGTGTTCTGGGACAGAATAAATTCCTTCCCCTCCTTGGAAGGGGCATGGTCTTTTTTTAAAAACACTTTTCAGTCTGATTATGAGTAAGCATACCCCTTTGAAAAAGAATTAGAAATAAAAAAATCAATATAGTCTCTGGTTTTTCAAATGGACCTGGCTGAGTGAGATTATTCATCATAAAAATGACCTCTGGAGAAAAGGCCCACTCTCACCAATCTCCAGTTTACTGGTTGGCTTTCTGTCAATGCAGAAATAAAGCAACACAGGCTATCAAAAAATGCCAAAATTCTACAAATTTTAAAAAGAAACTCACCACATGTTGCACTGATGCTAGGGCATTCTGGAAAAGGTAATGGAAAATAAAGTTATTTCCCCTAAATTACAGTTTCTCTGTTATTAATGACATATTATTACTGAGAAGTCTCAGCATGGGGTGTCACGGTTGAGGGATTCATTGACGATCCCTTGCAATGTGTGTGTGTATTTTATGAATGAATGTTGTGTGTGTGGGTGTGTGTGTGTGTGGGCGTGGTCGCTGATGATCCTCCGGGAAATCAGCGACAGGTGTTGTGCATTACCACATGTGCTATTTATACTCACCTCATGCGTCTTGGTGGTTTGTCAGATCGTTGATTTTTATGGATGTAACACTGTTGGTGTTCCTGTCTCTTCGGTCCTCGTGTCTCCTGGTTTGTTCCGGCTGGAAGTTCGCCGTTGCAGTGTATGTCCTTCACTATTCACCAACACTGGATCACCACGATCACGTCTGACCATTGGATCGAGTTGTCCATGGGCAACCTTGCGCTGCCTAGT
>NC_056582.1:2821128-2854417 GCF_018340385.1 Cyprinus carpio | reverse complement strand
TACTGATTCTCTTGCTAAACAACCACGCAACGCTATTAATGAGCAATGGACATCAGGACTAGTGGGTGATGTAAATCTGCGTATCATCCGCATAGCAGTGATACCCAAGACCATGTTTCCTAATGATCTGCCCAAGTGGAAGCATATAAATGTTAAATAATATTGGACCCCCTACTGAACCCTGAGGAACTCCCTGTCGAACAGGCACGGTATCTGAATTGTAGTTACCCAAGCCAACGAACTGGGCACGATTCGTTAAATAAGACCGAAACCAATTGAGGACAGCTCCAGAAAGACCCAACCAATTTTCCAGCCTGTCAAGCAGAAGAGAGTGACATATAGTGTCAAAAGCAGCACTGAGGTCTAACAAGACCAAAATACTGCATGCACCGGAATCTGCCGCGATAAGAAGATCATTTACGACCCTAATTAAAGCGGTTTCAGTACTATGCCCTCTTCTGAACCCAGATTGAAAAGGTTCAAAGAGACTTTTCAGAGCTAGGTGATTATTTAACTGAACAGCCACAACACGCTCAAGAACTTTAGCCAAGAATGGGAGGTTAGAAATCGGCCTGTAATTGGATAAATCAGGAAACATCACAACCAGTCTTCTTAGGAACTGGTGTAATGGCAGCTATTTTTAATTCTGGAGGAACAATTCCAGAAGTCAATGACAAGTTCACAATTGAAGTCATAAAAGGGCAGATTGATGCAAGGCAGTTCATAATGACCGAGCAGGGAACCGGATCTAAAATACTGGTTGTAGAGTTCATGGACTTCACTGTACTTATAATAAAATCATCTCCGACGATTTCAAAGTTTGAAAAGGTAGTAGTTGGGAAGTTTGAAGGCTGGATATTAACTAGCTCAAGAGGAGCGATGGTATTTAAAGTGCTATATATACCCTCAACCTTACCGGTGAAATAATGAAGAAAACTTATTACACTGGTCAACAGAGGAATGAACAACGGCCTTAGTTGGTTTGAGAAGATTGTCAACAGTCTTAAACAGCGATTTAGAATTTGTTGCAGCGTTACCAATGATGCTTGAATAGTAGCTCTTACGTGCAGTATTCAAAGCAGAATGGTAAGCAGACTGTTGTTCAGTGTAAAAGAAGCCTGTGCACCTGTCAGGCCAGATTTTTTGTACTGCCGTTCTAATTGTCTTCCGGCGGTTTTCATTAAACATAAATCCGGGGTAAACCATGGACAGGGTTTCCTAAAAGTAACAAGCCGTTCTCGCACAGGTGCGAACTCATCCAAAAGTGAGGAAAGCATGGAATTATAGTGCTACACGGAGTTAGTAGTGGGAAGCCCAGAGACAAAAGTCGAAAAAAAGAGTGAAGTCCATGTGCTTGATGTTACGAAATTTGATAGTGCGCTCAGAAATGGATAGTGAAGACATAACATTTATGTCAAAAGTAATAAGTCTATGGTCACTTATACTCATGTTGATACTTTCCAGAGATTGGATACCAACACCAGCAGAACATACACATCCAATATATGGCCCAGCCTATGGGTCGGAAAAGTAACATGCTGTTTAAAGTCAAAACCATCCAAAATGTCCAAAAAGGTAGCAGTTTTGACACAGTTTGGATTATCAATATGAAAAATTGACATCACCAGTCAAGACCATAGACGGACAGAGTGGACTAAGAAGTGTAAGCAACTCAGTAAACTCAGAAAAAAAATAAAGGATTTGGTTTTTTTGGTGGACGACGATAAATGAGCAGCAGCACCAAACCAAACATTCAAATGATTAAACGGTAGGAGCATCAATAACATCAAGTGATATATTTGATACAAATACTGCAGCCAAGCCACCACCCTTACCAGAAGCTCGAGGCACGTCAATATATTTATATCCAGATGGGGCACATATGTTCAAATTAAGATAGTCATTGTCTTTATGCCAAGTTTCACTGAGACAGAGAATGTCGATTTTCCTGTCAAGGATAGTGTCAGTGATAAGTGCCGTTTTATTGTTTATTGTCCTTGTGTTGAAGTGAGCAAGTCGCATAGTGCTACAGCACACATTCGCCGCGGGTTTTTGAGAGAGAACCTCAGGATAGCGTAGGTTACCATGGCCGATTCCACGGCAACCAGAAGTACGACGCAGCGAGCGCCTGCGGTTCGACCAAAGTGCAGTGACTCCAGCACCGGCAGTAGAGCGACTCAGACGAGAGCCTCTATGATTATAACTAGGCCGGCGGAGGAGCTGCATGGAACGCATGTATATTCGCCATATGTATATTCGCCGCAAAATATTCGCCACTTGCTAAAATAGTTACTCCACATAGATGGTGCCTTAGAACTATTTATGTGTCCTTAATACAGCTTCATCTAAGCCTTCAGAGAGGGACTGAGCAAGGGCCATACCCATAGTTGAAGTGTCTCTGGACTTGGGTGCCAGATTTGGCCCTCCACTTGAGAGAGGAGATCTGCTCTCTGTGGTAACTGCCAAGGGTAACCTTGGACCAAACGTACAAGGATCAGAAACCAAAGTTTCTTTGGCCAACTTGGGGGCCACAAGTAAAACCTTGTGACGGCCCAAAGCTACCCTGTTGAGCACAAGGTGGATCAAGGGTAGGGGAGGAAAAGCGTACAACAATTCTTCCGGCCAAAGGGCCAAAGGGCCTCCCTGGCTGTTCAGGGAATACCATAGATCGCAATGAGTTGTCTCTGTGGTCGCAAACAAATCGACCTTTGCCATACCGAGACGCCTCCATATTAATCTCACCACTTCAGGATGGAGACGCCACTCTCCCGGGAGAGGTCCAGTTCGCGACAGCAGGTCTGCTGCTCTGTTCGCCACTCCCGGTATGTATACTGCTCTGAGTGAGCTTTGGAAATGCCCAAGAAAGTAGTTCCTTTGTCACCTGGAGACACCGCGCTGATCTGGTGCCGCCCTGGTGATTGATGTGGTACACTGCCGACATGTTTGAAAAACCCTCAGGGAGAGATGGACTGCCCTGAGTTCCAGCACGTTGATGTGCTCTGTGGTCCAGGGGAATTTCCAGTGTCCCCTGATGGACCTGCCTTCCCAAACTGCTCCCCACCCTGTTAGAGAGGCATCTGTCGTTATCACAGACTGTCTCGCTGGGATGTTGCCTAGAGGAACCCCTTGTGATGGTAACGACTTCCAAGGGTGTAACATTTGGACACACCTTCGCGTAACCTTTATCCTTACATGTCTGTGTAATTTGGGAGTGCAAGTGAAAGTTGTTCAACCAACGTTGTAGTGGACGGGCTTTGAGAAGGCCGAGTGGGACCACAGCTGCTGCAATCATGCCCAACAATCTCTGAAACTTAATTAACTTCACTCTCTTGTTCAGATGGAATGATTGAGTTAGACTGACCAACTGTACCACTCTCTGGGGTGATAAAGTTGCCATCGTCAGTTGGGAATCTAGCGAAATTCCTACAAACACGGTCTGTTTGTCTGGGACTTAGATTGCTCTTTTCCCAGTTCACTTTGAACCCGAGAGACTGGACATGTTGAAAACACCATTTCTGTGTCCTTCATGACTTGACTGCGAGAAGGAGCACAAATTAGCCAGTCATCCAGGTATGACAGAATTTTCAAGCCTGCACACTGAAGGGGATGAAGGGCTGCTGAAACCACCCTGGTGAAGACCCTTGGAGACAGAGTCAGGCCAAATGGAAGGACCCTGAACTGATAAACCCGATCTTGAAAGGCAAAGCGAAGAAACGGGCAGTGATCCTGACAGATGGGTATGTGGAAATAGGCATCCTTCAAGTCTATGGAAGTGAACAATTCTCCTAGTTCTATGGATTCCAGAATTTGTGCTGTAGTCAGCATTTGAAGGGCAATACCTTTATTTATTCGTTCAGCTTTCGTAAGTCCAGAATGGGTCGCCCGTCTTTCTTTGGCACTAGGAAATACTTTGAATAGAACCCAGTGAGCTGTTTGCTGGTGTTTATCTGTACAATCGCTTTTTTCTGAAGTAAGACTGTGATCTCTTTGGCCAAAATTTGTGCCTGGACTGGGTCTCTGACTATGGTCATATGAACCCCTGAAAAAGTAGGAGGGCGCCGCTGGAACTGTATCCTGTATCCTGTCTTGATGGTATCTAGAACCCAAGGATCTGATGTTACCTTCTCCCAACTGTCCAGGCACAGTTGGGAGCATTCTCCGACGACTCCGAGACTGCTATGCCTGGCCTCTTAAGTGTTCCTCCCCTGACTGGATTATGAGCCTGGTCAGACTGGGGAGCCTGGTAAAAAGGTCTGGTTCCTCGATCATGGGACTGGTAACCCATAGATCGTCTTTTGTCATACCCCCAAGTTTCTGAACGAGGAAAGTGTGTGGGGGCTGAAAAGAATGAGCAGCCCCTATGGCCACATTTGGTAGGGCCAGCAAATGTTTGCTGAACTGACTCCCTTCTGCGTCTTGCCTGATCAGCAGTATCCAGTAAAGCCTGTGCATCAGTGTGAAATATCCGACCTGGAACCACTGGCATATTAGCCAGATCCTTCCTGATTGCGTCAGGTAAAGATGTTTGAGCCAACCAGATTTGTCTTCTGGCTAAAATTGCAGACGACATAGATGCCCCTATGTCCCTGGTTAGCTGTGAGTGTGTGATGAGTGCTGTGTCAATCAAGCTCATCACATCACGCTCTTCTTTATTAACAACTTTTCTTAACGCAGCCAAAACTATTGCTAGAGCATTTCCTGAACGGGCTGCCCGAGTAGCTGCGTTATATGCTTGGCTCATTAACTGGTCTGTCTCTTGGCACTCCTTACCGGGACAACGAGGATTGTCAGTAACCTTATCAGGTCCCAAAGCGGTTAAAGCTGCGATCTCTCGCTCCACTGATGGCATGTTCCCCATACCACTCTCACCGGGGTAATCCAATTTAACAAACCGTCTACATCCTGCATTAAACTGGGGTGCCGGCTTTTGGATTATTCCAGGCTTTCCTCAACATCTGGGAATAATCCTCAGCTACAGGAATTGACACAGTAGGCTGTGCAGGGGAAATACTCGCCCATACACCTTGCGTGGGGGCTGGAGCTGTAGCTTCTTCCTGTGCATTAAGGCCCAGGATCCTTGCTGCACTTAAAATGCATGAAAGAACATCAGAATGCAGGCTTCCTTCTGAAACCTCAGACCTGGATTCATCTCCCTCGTTTTCGTCTGCATTCTCCTCACTACCATAAAAGGAGTTATTTGCATGCAGTGAGACGGCATCCGTATAATCATCCCTCTCTTCCTGACGTGATGTTAACTCATCCCCAGCCCGAAGTGCAGATGGCTGTGGTGCTTACTGCAGAATTACGTGTTTCAAGCTTACCAGCTAAGTCATGCAATGTTGCCAAGATTTGCAACTGAGTGTCATCCTTGGGCTCTTGGACTACTGTGGCTTTCTTCCATTTATCTGGAGGCATGTCAGAACATGAAGACCTGATGAAATCATCTGGCCTCTTGCATTTATGAGAGGAACTACTGGGAATAATTTCTTTATTACCACCAGTTAAAAGTTTAGCTCTTTGCATTCTTTCCCGCAAAGATAGCTCCATTGCAGCTGCACAGGGATCTTCAATATCGTCTAGTACATGTTGCATACCCAAACAGGAGGGACATTCGCGATGCCCATCTCTTGGGTGTATGCTAGTTTGGCAAAAATGACATTTTGGGTGACTCATGACAACAAGTCCGAGGTCAGGTCACTCATATAATGATAGTGTATGAAAAGGGAAAATGAACTGTAATGAATCCCAGTATTTTAACTAATTCTGGAAGTTGAACTGCAAGATTCCAAAATAACTCAGCATTTAGTTGAAAAAAACAAGCAAAAATGCCATTAACAAATAGATTGTGACGAATCACTAGATCATTAATGACATTGAACACTTCCTTAATCCACAAAAAATATCTGCCTGGTATTAGTTAAACACAATTAACGAGGTACAATTTAATATAAAGATTGTGACGAATCACTCTTCATACTCATCATTCAGAATAAGTCTGCGAACAGAACTCCTTGAAAATCATATTAGAAAATTATATATCCATCATTCTACGTGCGCACACGCAGTAAATGGAAAAGAAAACTCTCGTCTGCTGCGAACAGCTGACCTGAGAACCATCAATAAATGCCTGAAAACAAACAGAGAAAAATAAAGAAATACTCACTGACATGCGTTCTAACGACACGTCGAAATATTTAAATGAGGAGAAAAACCACTGCAATCCTCAGGGACTTGAAGCACCTGCACAAAAACGTGACAGATTGAAACTAATCTTTCCTGTAATCAAAACAATGCGCTCTACCGCGTCGGTCTCAGATGAGGCGAGAAAGGCAAGAGGAAGTGGTTGGTTCACCTGGATGTTATATAGCCAACCCCTAAGGTCAGTCACCTGACATTGTTGATATTAGGTCTCGAGGATAGGTGGAGGAATGGCGTCATTCAAGGTAAGACCGTGGTGACGGTCTGAGTGAGGTTGAAATAGGTCTCACAAATATCAGCTTATTAAAATGAGCTGTCTCATTTTAATAAATCATTTTTCCCTGTTTACATGCACATCAGTGACCTCACAATGCAAGTAAGCTGTGTTTACATGACTTCATTAATAAATCAGGTTATTTCCCTGTAGTGACGTAAAAATATAATAATTTGCATCTGACTCAGAGTATTCCATACATTTGTCAGTTGTGATGTTAAATTAAGCTTGCAACATGTCACCTCGCAACATTTTGGGAAACTTACAGCTCGTATATTATCCTCTCATGCAGTTTTAAAAACAGCATTGTGACTGAACATCTCGGTTACATATGTAACCCCGGAATTCGGATCTCGCTTAGAGAGACCAATCTACATCGAGTGTAAACTAAATGAGCCAATGCACACTGACATGCGATTATTGCATCCAGCTGCCACTGATCACAGCGTAAGCATAAAAAGGTAGCAGGTGCCACACATACCAGGTTTATGCCGAGGAGCCGAGCCAGTGACCCGGGCACTCAGCGGTGGTACAGCAGCCGTGGTGATGGGGCGGGACGTCTCCGTTTCCTCCTTCAGGGAACAAGGGTTACATACAGTACATAATCGAGACGTTCCCTTTCGGTCAGTAACTCTCGACGTCACATCAGTGACCAACGAATTGGGATCCTCTACCAAAGCACCATGGATACTGCCCCTTCCAGTGCCCTATGTGAGTTGCCTGTGCCACTTTTTGGTGTAGGCCAGGGCTCGCAACAAGAACACCATTCACTGTTGTCATAGCACTACCCACTCAGTGAGACTGGATAACACTGGGAAAATGCACCCATTCCACTTGGAACAGGGACATTGCGGAAGCCCAATCCTTTCCGAATGAGGTTTCGGAAGCAAATACAGATATGAACATCTGTTTAGGTGCATATGGAAGTTTGGAGGTGATTGTAACCCTCTTGAAAACGGCAGAAGTCTGCCAGGGAAAAACGGGGTTCTGAGGCTATACAGTGGACTTTACACATATGGGATCAACTTAGGTCCCACATATGGAAGCCAGTCTTCTACAGGTTCTCAAGGGTTTATCGAGTAAAGGCCTTGCGCTGGACGTTCCGCTGAGTCTGGCTGCCAAGAGGATGGAGGAGCTTGACAGGGTCTACAGTACGGACATTCTGGACCAGTTATAGCAACCCGTTTGAGGTGAGAGCGCAGGAGGATTTTTTACATGTAAATATCTGCAGTTTGTTAAAACCTAAGCATTTTGACACTTTAAAAACATTGGTGCACACAGCTAATCCTGATGTTCTTGCTATCTCTGAATCCTGGTTTAAAAAAGGGAACACTGATCTTGACATCTTCATACCAGGCTATAATGTGTTTCGTCAGGACAGAGCTACCGGGGTGGTGGTGTAGCTATGTATGTTAAAGATCATTTGCAATGTACTGTTGCTCTTTCTAAATCAGTTCCTAAACAATTTGAACTACTGGTACTACGGCTTAGGCTTTCAACTACTTTCTCTATCTCTGTTGCTGTTTGCTATAGAGCACCTTCAGCTCCAGTTTCTGCACTCACAGCTTTTAGTCAATTCCTAGCTCCATACATATCCTCTGAGTTTGTCCTTGTGGGTGATTTAAACTGGGATATGATCAATCCCCCAGATACAGTTTTGCAACAGTTTGATGCTCTAAACCTTACTCAGATGATATCTGAGCCCATGAGACCTAATCCTAAATCCTCCTCATCATCCACTCTAATTGACCTTCTTTTGACTTACACTCCATCTAATTATCAAGCCTGAGTCTTTAGTCAAATAAGTGATCATTGCGCTATTGCATGTATACGCTCTGGCCTTTCATTTAAAAGGCCCCCAGTAATTGTATCCAAGCGCTCTTTGAAAAACCTGGACATGCAAGCTTTTCTCCAAGATGTTGCGGCTGTGTTCTGGGACAGAATAAATTCCTTCCCCTCCTTGGAAGGGGCATGGTCTTTTTTTAAAAACACTTTCAGTCTGATTATGAGTAAGCATACCCCTTTGAAAAAGATTAGAATAAAAAAATCAATATAGTCTCTGGTTTTCAAATGACCTGGCTGAGATTATTCATCATAAAAATGCCCTCTGGAGAAAGGCCCGCTCTACCCAATCTCCAGTTTACTGGTTGGCTTTCTGTCAATGCAGAAATAAAGCAACACAGGCTATCAAAAATGCCAAAATCTCAAATTTTAAAAAGAAACTCACCACATGTGGCACTGATGCTAGGGCATTCTGGAAAAGGTAATGGAAAATAAAGTTATTTCCCCTAATTTACCAGTTTCTATGTTATTTAATGACATTATTATTACTGAGAAGTCTCAGATGGTGTCACGGTTGAGGAATTCATTGACGATCCCTTGCACTGTGTGTGTGTATTTTATGAATGAATGTGTGTGTGTGTGGGTGTGTGTGTGTGGGCGTGGTCGCTGATGATCCTCCGGGAAATCAGCGACAGGTGTTGTGCATTACCACTGTCTATTTATACTCACCTCATGTGTCTTGTGTTTGTCAGATCGTTGTTTTATGGATGTAACCTGTTGTGTTCCTGTCTCTTCGGCTCCTCGTGTCTCCTGGTTTGTCTCCGGCTGGAAGTTCGCCGTTGCAGTGTATGTCTTCACTATTCACCAACACTGGATTCACCACTTCACGTCTGACCATTGGATCGAGTTGTCCATGCAACCTTGCGCTGCCTAGTCATCATCATCATCGGAGATACCATCACATTCAGAAGGACCTGTGTACTGCATTAGCATCTTCCAGCATTTCTGAGAACTGTGTCTGCTTCCCCATTTTTCACTCTGAGACTGGTGCTATTCATCCTAATAAAAGGATCTGTTTGACTTGCTATTGTCTCCTCTATCCTTACGTTACAGAACGATCTGACCCTGCAGGGGGCAGCAAGCGGATCTGATGTCACTGAATACTTCGCACACAACACAGCCTGTATGGAGCAACAGGAGGAGAATCTCGCAGCAACTGGAAGAGCGGTGCAGGCATTGGTAGCGCAGGTGTCCGGGCTCACCCAGCAGGTCCAACAACTGACACAGCCCATTGCGCCCAACCCACCGCCAATTTCCCCCGCATCCGTCCGTCAATATGAGCCGCGTCTGCCAACTCCAGAGAGTTATTCTGGTGAGCCAAGTTATTGTAAAGCTTTTTTGACCAAATGCTCAATGTTTTTTGCTCTCCAACCCCAGACATTTTGCACTGAAGATTCGTAGGTGGCCTTCGTGCTTACACTGCTGTCCGGACGTGGGGCGCTATGGGGGACGGCGGTGTGGGAAAACCATCGACCCTGTTGTGACTCGTTCGCGGCACTCTCGGAGGAGATGAGAAGTGTGTTTGACCGGGCAGTCGCAGGCAGAGAGGCGGCTCGCCAGCTCGCAGACATCCGCCAGGGAGAAAGTTCCGTCGCCGACTATTCCATCGAGTTTCGCACCCTCTCCGCAGAATGCCGCTGGAACGAGGCGGCGCAATGGGACATCTTCCTGCATGGGCTGGCTGACTGCATCCAACACAAGATTTATACCCTGGACCTGCCAGAGAAACTCGACGATCTGATCGAACTGGCCTTAAGAGTGGACGCACGCCTGCATCGGTTGGAACAACACAATCGTACGACACTTACACAGAGGAGCTTTGGGATCTCCCCACTCAACGCTTGTGATGCGGTCAGCCCCGTCAACGATCACGAGTCCATGCAGGTGGGTCGAGCCCGGCTCTCCCGGGAGGAGAGAGAGAAAAGGAGATCCCGAGGATTGTGCCTCTACTGTGGCGGATCTGGACATTTTATCAATAATTGCCCAGTAAAAGAGCGGGCCCGGCAGTGAAGAAGAGGATCCTGTCGGGCGGGGTCTCCATCCAGAAAACCTCTTCCACCCTCCTCCTGGTGAGATTGCAGTGGGCAACTCGGTCACATCACGGTCAAGCTCTTCTCGATTCCGGGGCTGAAGGTAACTTTATGGACTGGTCATTTGCACAACAACTTCAGATACCCACCATACCTCTCACTAACAAGATCTCAGTCAACGCACTCAATGGTCAACAGTTACCCACAGCATATCACACTACCAGTCAGATAACACTCATCACATCCGGCAATCATTCTGAAGAACTGTCATTTCTCCTCATGGACTCCCCTCAGGTTCCCATTGTCCTCGGCCACCCCTGGTTGGTGCTGCATAATCCCAGGGTGGACTGGGGACATAACTCTGTTTCTGCCTGGAGCACTGAGTGTTATGCGTCTTGTTTAGTGTCTGCTGGATCGTCTCTGTCTTGTTCTGTCTTGCAGGAAGAGCCGGTGAATTTGTCAAACGTGCCCGCCAAGTACCTCGACCTGAAGGAAGTGTTCAGTAAGTCCAGAGCTGCTTCTCTTCCTCCACATCGTCCCTTTGACTGTGTTATAGAGCTACTGCCAGGTACGTCTCCGCCTAAGGGCAAGTTATACTCTCTGTCTGTTCCCGAGAGGGGGGCCATGGAGAAATATATTTCCGATTCTCTGGCATCCAGATTCATCCGACCTTTCTCTTCTCCAGCGGGGGTGGGGTTCTTTTTTGTGGGAAAGAAGGACGGTTCTCTGCGACCTTGCATTGATTACCGAGGGTTGAATAACATCACGGTAAAGAATACTTATCCTTTGGCGTTGATGTCTTCAGCCTTCGAGAGGTTGCAGGGAGCGTCGGTCTTCAAAAAAATTGGACTTACGTAATGCTTATCATTTGGTCTGCATCAGGAAGGGGGATGAATGGAAGACTGCGTTTAACACCCCTAGGGGGCACTTTGAATACTTGGTTATGTCTTTCGGGCTCTCCAATAGCCCAGCGGTCTTCCAGGCACTCGTCAATGATGTGCTGAGAGACATGGTCGATCAGTTCATTTAGTGTCTACCTGGATGACATATTGATTTTTTTCTTCGTCTCTCCAGGAACACGTTCAGCATGTCAAACGAGTGCTTCAGAGGTTGCTAGAGAATGGGCTTTTTTGTCAAGGCGGAGAAATGCGCTTTTCATGCACAGTCTGTCCCTTTCCTAGGTTAAGTCATTTCGTCTGAGGGAGTGCGTATGGATCCTGACAAAGTTAAGGCTGTGGTGGATTGGCCAAGTCCAGATTCCCGTAAGGCCCTACAGAGGTTTCTGGGGTTCGCCAATTTTTACCGATGTTTTATTCGTAATTACAGCCAACTTCCCGCCTCTGAAGGCCCCTCCCCCAGAACACGTTCAGGTTGGTCTGAGACAGCCGAAGCTGGTTCACCAACCTGAAGAGTCGCTTCGTTTCGGCTCCCATTCTTACGACCCCTGATCGGTCACGTCAGTTCGTGGTGGAGGTCGATGCGTCAGAGGTGGGGGTAGGCACAGTGCTGTCTCAGCGCTCTTCTTCAGACGACAAGATGCATCCGCGCCTCGTTTGTCACCTACCGAACTTGTATGGACATTGGTAACAGGGGGGGGGGGGGAGTTAGCAGTCATAGCATTGGAAGAATGGCGACATTGGTTAGAAGGATCGGGGGTACCTTTTATCGTCTGGACTGATCACAAGAACTTAGAATACATTCAATCTGCCAAAAGACTCAACTCCAGGCAGGCTCGGTGGGCTCTTTTTTTTGGTCATTTTGACTTTACTCTTTCATACCGTCCGGGTTCTAAAAACATCAAACCCGATTCGTTATCTCGTATTTTTGATCCATCCGAACGCCCGGCTACTCCCGAGTGCATTTTACCGGAGACTCTATTCATCTCCACACTCCGATGGGAGGTCGAATCGAAGGTCAAGACGGCCTTAGATAGGGTAACGCCTCCGTCCTGGTGCCCACCGAACCGATTGTTTGTGCCGGAGGAATTATGGTCTGACGTTATTCAGTGGGGTCATTGTTCCAATGTAGCCTCTCATCCAGGAGTAAATCGTACAAGATTTTTAGTTAAGCAACGATTCTGGTGGCCATCTATGGCTTGCGACATTCAAGATTTTGTTTTGGCCTGCTTGATCTGTGCGATGGGTAAGACTTCCAATCGACCCCCAGATTTGGAGAGAATGTTGCGATGTATTGCCGGGTGGTCATTTATTGTTAACAACTCTCAATGGTGGACATTCAAGCTCGCTACCTGATTGTCATCCACGGGCCTATCTCCGGGTAGCCACCAGCCACCTATTTTTCCTAGTCTGGAATCCGAAGTCGCGGTCCCCTCCGCTCTTTTGTCCAGAGGGCGTACATGGATTTTAGCCCGTGAGACTCTGCTCCAAGTAAGGGCGCGCACCAAGGTTCAGCCAAGCCACCGGTCAAGACCTCCCGTGTAGGTCGTTGTTCCAAAGTGTGGCTTTCTACTAAGAACATTCCACTCCGTTCTGTTTCTAATAAGCTAGCTCCCAAATTACATTGGCCCATTTCCTGTCACCAAATCATTAGTCCGTGACGTGGTCTCCTGCGTACAGAAGAATTCCCCCGTGTCTCCAAATTTTGAAACCCTTGTCTCCAAATTTTGGCAAGCTGCCAGCCCCAGTTCCCCCACCGCCGCGACTCGTAGATGGGGAACCCACTTATTCGGTAAATCGAATTCTGGACTCAAGACGGAGGGGACGCGGATTTCAGTATCTGGTGGACTGGGAGGGTTACGGTCCGGAGGAGAGAAGTTGGGTTCCTGCTAGGGACATTCTGGATCAGTCCCTTATTGATGATTACTATCAACAGGTAGGTTCCTCTGGGAGCTCCAGGAGGCACTCCTAGAGGGAGGGGTACTGTCACGGTTGAGGAATTCATTGACGATCCCTTGCACTGTGTGTGTGTATTTTATGAATGAATGTGTGTGTGGGTGTGTGTGTGTGTGGGCGTGGTCGCTGATGATCCTCCGGGAAATCAGCGACAGGTGTTGTGCATTACCACTGTCTATTTATACTCACCTCATGTGTCTTGTGTTTGTCAGATCGTTGTTTTATGGATGTAACCTGTTGTGTTCCTGTCTCTTCGGCTCCTCGTGTCTCCCTGGTTTGTCTCCAGCTGGAAGTTCGCCGTTGCAGTGTATGTCTTCACTATTCACCAACACTGGATTCACCACTTCATGTCTGACCATCGGATCGAGTTGTCCATGCAAGCCTGCGCTGCCTAGTCATCATCATCATCGGAGATACCATCACATTCAGAAGGACCTGTGTACTGCATTAGCATCTTCCAGCATTTCTGAGAACTGTGTCTGCTTCCTCATTTTTCACTCTGAGACTGGTGCTATTCATCCTAATAAAAGGATCTGTTTGACTTGCTATTGTCTCCTCTATCCTTACGTTACAGATGGCCTCACTTCTAAATCATCACTTTATTAATGCAACCCATACAGTTTCAATGGCAAACCCTAATCCAGTCTCAATGGACACTTCAGTTACAACCTCAGCAGATGTCCAACTTTCTCCACCAAGCAACAGTGGCTTCTCCTTTATGCCTCTCTCCACCTTTGAAGTCGAGAATGAACTCACCAAGCTGAGTACAAACAAATCTGCTGGCCTTGATGGTCTTGATCCCATGTTCTTAAAAGCAGCAGCCCACATTATTTCCGCTCCGGTCACAAGACTATTTAACATGTCCCTACAGCTCTCTGAGTTCCCTATTGATTGGAAATCAGCCATAATTTTTCCCCTCTTCAAAGGGGGTTCTGAATCTGACCCAAATTGTTATCACCCAATTTTCATCCTACCATGCCTTGCCAAAGTTCTGGAGAAGCTTGTTCAAAAACAGTTAAATGATTTCCTGGATAAGAATCATATATTATTTGACATGCAATCTGGTTTTTGAATGGAACATGGGTGCATAACAGCCACTACAAAGGTCCTTGATGATGTAATTACAGCATTAGCCACCTTTATAGACCTTGCTAAGGCCTTTGACTCTGTCGACCACAGGATTCTTTTATATAAGCTTTCCAGTATTGGTTTGTCCTCATCTAGTTGTGATTGGTTTGCCAATTATCTCACCAACCATGTCCAGCAATTGAAGGTTGAAAACATCATGTCAGACCCACTTATTATCTCTAAAGGTGTGCCTCAAGGCTCCATCCTGGGCCCAACCCTTTTTTCTATCTACATCAATGATATAGCCAGAGCTGCTGGCACCTCCAGGATTCATCTTTATGCAGATGATACCATTTTGTACTCAGTTGGATCCTCTCCAAATACTGCGGCTTCCAGTCTTAAACTCAGCTTCACCTCTATAGAGCAGTTTTTTGACAATCTCCACCTCTGTATTAACACCAGTAAGACAAAATGTATTCTTTTTAGCCGAAAACCGGTTACCCAGACTCCACTCACAATCACCTGCATGAACCGTATGGCTCTGGAGTATGTAAAAAAATATAAATATCTAGGCATTTGGTTGGATTCATCCCTGTCATTCATTACACACATCTGTAGCGTATGAGGCCTGAACCAGACAAATTAAAGATTCGATCGGGAAACATGAGCCGAATTCCACAGAAAGGCAGGATGTTGTAAATCAACTCCTAGCACCACAGTCTGATAACCAACCAACTCTTTCAGAGAACAGCTTTCAACATTAACACCATTAGAACAATTATTGACAATTTCAATTTGAAGAAGAGATTGTCTAATTTGGGGCAAGTAATCGAAGAGATGGACAGTCTGACCCTCACATGTAAAGCCATGAGAGTAAACAAGTTCTTTGGATTGATTGACTTCCCCCCACCTAGCAGAACCAGACTGAAATTCCTAAGGAGACCTGTTAACCCCTCTGTTCTTCACCGGACATATCCTTACTCCCCAGAATGGCACAGAGAATGCCTTCCAATGCATATATGCACCAAAAGGAACTCAAAAAGACTTCTAAATGGATATCAGTCCATTGCTTAACTCCATATCATTTATGTAACCCACACATTTATTATAATGTTTCTAATCACTTATTGTGTATGTCTTTTTAAATAACTCTTGAATAGCTTAAGGGGTCATATTCATGTTTAGTATGTGTGTGTTCGAATCTTCTTGCTTGAAACGTTTCTGACCATCAGTTATTTGTCAAATGTATCACTATTCTTGTTATAGGAATCATGTCCAAATTATACCCTGCAAGAGCGGGAAAATTCGGACCTCGTGCTTGATAAGATAACATATGATTTATGAATGGGTGGGACAAACAATCCAACACCCCGAGAAAAGACAATATCTAATTGGTCAAGACAACATTTGAGGTGTGGCCAAAATGCCAGTTTAAATACTCAGGATACCATCAAATTTTGCTTTTAGCTTTGAGCTTACGTTTAGCTTTTGCTATCAGTCATGCCGGCTTTTAGCCTGCTTTTTAGCTGCTGCTTTTAGTCATGCTTTGTCATCACTTTTTGCGTGTTTCGAGCGCCGTTCCAGCGTGCTTCGGACTGCACGCCTGCTGCTACTTAGCCACGATGAGAAGAAACACCACCTAGTCTCGTCAAACTTTACTTCTATTCTTTTACTTTAGTTTCTTTTCTTTTCCGTTTGAGAGTTTCGTGTTCTGAGTTAAGTTTTGTAACGCCGTGCCTGACCTCGAGTGCCCGTCTGAAACTTCAACCAGCCCACAACTCCGCATCTTCAGCCAACGCCCAACCACGGGCTTCCCAAGACGTCACTTTAACGACTACTGAACTTCCAGCCAATCAGCAACCTCGGGAAACCCCCTTTTCAGCGACAACAAAGGGAACCCCGTTACACAGGCATCACAAGTAACGTACCTCCAGACTCTGATCTGTACTGGTGTATCTAATATAATTTTAACCTAATTGATGAACTCAATGCGAGGGTTAATTAATTGATTGATGGTTGTTCATGTCTATGCAATTTCACGTATTGCTGTAAACTTGGGATTCCACATTTTCATTCTCTTAAACTCATTCTTCCCTAACTTTCTATCTTCCTGCAACTTGTGTGAATGTGTGAGTGCTTGTGCTTATGTGTTAGATTAGTTTATATGTCTTAGATTTATCTAATAAAGCCTTTTTCATATTGAAAAGAGAAGTATCTTGTGTTTTGTGCTTACAAGTTAATGTCTTAAACTGCCGATCTTGTTACTGTGCTAATTAATAGTGTTTTCACTATACTTTGGATATTAATATCCAGGGTGGATTTGGTTTTGAACGGCTCGTTCAGTGAATCGCTGGCCGTTTCAGTGATCAGCCGTGAAACAGTGATTCTGTTCAAATTCCCTTTAAAATCTTAAATGATTCTCTTTGAGCTAAATTGACCTGTTTCCCTTACAGTATTATTGGTGGAGCGAATGCGGGCAGTTTAATCTAAATTGTGAGCATAAACCAAGTTATTTAATCTTTTCTTTTGCTGCGGATGAAAGATGAGAAGCTGAGTCGAGACGTGTGTGTGTGTGTGTGTGTGACCCGTGACGTAAGCAGCGCGCGACCGCTTGAATAGAATGAACGCAGAGGAGGCTGTAACTCAAGTCCGCCTCTCCATTGTAAACGGCAGTAAGTGAACTTAAAGTTAACATCTGAGATCGTACAATAAGGTAGAAATTGAGCGTGTTCCTCATTTTTGTAATGCCTTGTTTATAGCTAAATTGATTTCACTGCGTGTTCCAGTGCCTCTCAAAAGCTATACTCCCGGCAGGGAATCTCAGTCACCGTTTGCTGAATGGAGCTAAACTGTAGTAATTCAAAGGGAAATAAATCGGTAAATAAAGAGTAGTTTTGAGCGTGTTCCTCAATCTATTTATCAAAGCCTCGTTATTCATAGCTTGATTGCCAGTGCGTGTTCCACTGCTGAATCAGATGCTATTCGACTCCCTGGGTTAATATTAGAGAATAATGTTTCCCTGTTCACAAAGTGAATGCAATCTCGCTTAACACTGCGTGTGTCCGAGTGTGATGGGAGTGTTTTAAAAGCTTGATCAAGTAAATTTTAAGTTTGTACCAACAGCGAAGAAAACCTGTTGTGTTTGTGTGTCCAGAGAAACTGGCACGGAGATTCAGATCCGCCGAGATCGCCCTCACTTTTCCCTTAACTACAGCAAGAAGCTGCTATTTGAATTAAGTAAAATTTAACTCTATACGAACTGAGAGTTTAAGCGCCACATCGCAAAACCAACTAAACGCAGTGTTGTTATTTGTACAGTGTTGAAATGTGCCGACATTTCATGTAACATGCTTAACTGTACTTGCAATGCAATGATTCATGTGCTAGTCCACTAGAGTTTGTTTGGTTGCCACAGTTACGACCGTGACACGGAAGTCTTAACCTACTTCCGGAGCAACTTTGAACTGCGCACGCGTAGTGCATCGACGCTAGTGTAAACAAACTCCACGGTGTTGCTAAGCTAACGAAACAGTTGTATTTACATTTACATAAGTCTATGCTAAAGCCAACTAGCCTCAAAGGTTAGCCGTTACCATTAACATCCAGTGGTTAAATATTGTGTTTGTTTGGGCAACGCTAAAGTGATTTAACCCTTTAAACATCTCAACTAACACTTGTTGGTCTCTTTCCCTCTCTTATTTCTCACGATACCATTTATTTGCATTTCACTAGAAAGGGAAATACTGACTCACAATTATTAATTGTGTCAAATTTTTTTTTTTGCGTAATACTGTTTTTATTGCATTTTCTTAAACACTTACACAACAATGTACATCACATGTCTGTAACATCACATATAATGTACAAAAACAAAAACAAAAAAAAAAAAAAAAACAAATAAACAAACACCGGGGCTCATAATACTTGAAAAATGCAATAGCACAAACCAACATTGGATAAAGTATGTACTTTGGAAGACAGAGTTAACAGTACACTGCAATCAATAATAGCCACAGATAAGATAAATAAAACAAAATAGGATTAATGCAAATTAAAATGTATTTTCAAATGAATATAATACCTAATCAAGCATTTTGTTCCTCCTCTATTATATTGTTTATATCCCCTTGCTCAATAAATAATAAAAAGGGACTCCAAATCCTCTTAAATTGGTCTTCTTTACCCTTAAGAATATATGTTATCTTTTCCACTGCAATGCATGAAGATATTTCTCTTAACCATTGAGTTATAGTAGGGCCTTTCTATCTTTTTCCAATAAATGGCGATGAGCCGTTTAGCATGTAGAATGCACATATCTATCAATACTTGAGTGTCCTTTTTAATTTTCCAGTTATCTGGATGAATTCCAATAATGAAAAGCTCAGGGTCCAGTGGCAATCTCACTGAGACTATATGCCATATCATATTATTAATTTCTTTCCAAAACTCTTTTATTTGATCACATTCCCACATACAATGAATCAACGTGCCTTTTGCACTGTTACATTTAAAGCAAGTATCTGGTACGTTGCTATAAATTTTATTTAGTTTTTATATGAGTTATATAAGTACGCATAAGCCAATTGTACTGTAACAGTTTTAGTCTGCTGTTAACTGTCTGTGTTTGAGCTTTTGTACATGTTTGTTCCCATTTTTTCTTATCTTTAATCCAAGGTCTTGTTCCCACATGGCTAATCTGGATGTAGATGACTCCTGAGAACCTAACAATAACATGTTGTATAAACAAGATATGTGTCCTCCTCCAAGGCTTGGTTTAGATACACATTTCTCTAGATTAGTTAGCTCTGGCTCAGCAAGTCCTTGTCCCCGGGCAGTACGTATAAAATTCCTAATTTGCAAGTATTTATAATAATGTTTTTTAGGGATTTTGAACTTATCAGTAATATCAGTAAATGACATTAGAACGCCATCTTTGTATAGATCTTTAACTTTCCACACACCGTTCTGAGCCCAGAGTCGAAAGCCTAAATCCTTTCGACCAGGTATAAAATGATCATTCCCCCATATTGGGCTAAATACAGATAGAGACTCTTTTTCCTTTAGATGAATTCGTACTTTCCCCCAGACATTAATCATGTTCAGTACTATTGGATTAAATGATATTGCACTCAAATTTTTCTGTAGTATTTTTATATTGGCTGAATAAAGATACAAGTTAAAAGGAATCTTCGATTTCACAAATAAATTTTCTATTTCTAGCCATTTAGGAGGAGCACTTGCCGAAAAATGAAACATTATCGCTCTTAACTGGGATGCCCAATAGTATGCTTGAATATTTGGGAGTTTCAATCCTCCCCTATCGTATGGTAGGTAAAGCAAAGATGTCCGGACTCTTGGGTGTTTATTATTCCAAATAAACTGGATAAACATTCTTCGAAGAATGGTGAAAAATGAGGTAGTGGGGGGCAAAGGGATATTTGGAAATAATAAATTATTTTGGGTAGTATATTCATTTTTAATATATTAATGCGACCGATTAATGAGATTGGTAAACCTGACCATCTATCTACAGACTTAGTAATTGAATTTGTTAGGGCATTGTAGTTCAATGAGGTTATTTTTTCTATATCTGCCACAATCTGGAGTCCTAAGTATGTAAATGAATCTGTAACGTTAAGATTGGAAGTTAAGTATGATAATTTTGACTTTTCCTCTTGATTGAGAAATAAAATAGAGGATTTAGACTGATTTATCTTATAGCCAGAAAACTTCCCGAAACTTTTTATGAGATTGAGTAAAGCTGGAATAGATTGGCTGAGCTCAGTAAGAAATAATAAAACATCATCTGCATATAGGGATATGCAGTGTGTTATTGAGCCGATCCTAATTCCACTAATGTTGCTTTCATCCCGTACTGCAATAGCAAATGGTTCAATTACCAAGAGAAACAAAAGTGGTGGACAGAGGACATCCCTGCCGGGTGCCTCTGTTTACTTTGAAAGGCCTTGAAATTATTCCATTGGTCAGAACCTCTGCTGTAGGGTGTGTATACAATAACTTAATCCATGAGCAAAATACTTCCCCAAAACCAAACCTTTGTAGAACCTCCCAAAGGAAAGGCCACTCCACCCTATCAAAGGCCTTCTCTGCATCTAAAGATAAAATTGCTGTATCTGGAGAACCCTTTTTATGATGTAAAATATGAAACAACATCCTTACATTGTGAAATCCCTGACGGCCTTTCACAAATCCATTCTGATCACGGTCCACTATATTTGGTAAGACATTTTCTAGTCTTTTTGCCAGTATCTTACTAAGTATCTTTGTATCAGAGTTTAGTAGTGAAATTGGACGATAGGATTCACACTTCGTTTTTAATTTGTTGGGTTTAAGAAGGAGCATAATCAGTGCACCTCTTAAAGATGGTGGGAGTACGCCTTGTTGGTATGACTCTTTAAACATATTTAAGATAGGAGAGGCTAATTTTTTCTTAAACTTCTTATAAAAATCTATAGGAATTCCGTCTGGTCCAGGAGTTCGACCACCTCTCAGATTCTCAATAGCACTTAAAACTTCTTCTTCTGATAAATCTGCTTCAAGATTGTCTTTTACCTCATTAGAAATTTTAGGAATTTTAATCTCATTTAAAAAAGTTTCTTGTTGTTTCTGATCTTCTGTATATACTGAGCTGTATAAAGAGCTAAAAAAATCTTTAAACGCATTATTTATTTTAACAGGATCCGTCATAACATCTCCCCCATCTTCCTTAATAGAATTAATAGCACTTTCGGATTGCAACTGTTTGATTCGCCATGCTAAAAATTTCCCTGGCTTTTCGCCTTGATCATAATAGCTATGTTTCAGTTTTATCATACTGCTTGCCACTCTAGAGGCGGACATCTCTTCATACTGGGCTCTAAGAAATAAAATTTCCTGATCAATTTTTGTATCATTAATTTTATTTTGAAATTGTCTTTTTTCTAGGTCTTTCAATTTAGAATCCAGAAGATTTAACTTTTGATTACATAATTTTGATTTTGTTTTAGTGTAACTAATTATCTGACCTCTAATAAAGGCTTTAAATGCTTCCCACCTAGTACTAGCTGATGTTTCTGAAGTATTCATATCGAAATATAGGTCAATCTGTTGTTCCATATATTCAATAAACTTTGAATTTCCTAGCCACTTTGGATGTAATCTCCAGTTTGGTGGGTCACTTCTTAAATTGGCATCTATGTATATCAGAGATATGGAAGCATGATCTGATAGTACCATACTATCATACCAACAGTCCTGAATCTTCGACAGGAGAGGTGCTGATATAAGAAAATAGTCAATTCTTGAGTGAGTCTTGTGCGTACTTGAGTAACATGAGAATTGTATATCTGTGGGCTTTTGGTTTCTCCATATATCAATTAAATTTAAGTCATTTATAAAAGATTTTAGTACTTTTCTTGTTTGATTGTGTGACCGATCGACTCCAGAAGATCGATCTTTACATGGATCTAGGGTGCAATTAAAGTCACCTCCCATTATATAGTGACCCTGAAATGAGGAAATATTTAAGAATAGGTTAGTAAAGAATGCCGCATTATCTATATTGGGACCGTATACGCTAATTAAGTTTAGTGTTTCTGACAAAAGGGTTCCCTTTATAATGACATATCTCCCCATAGTATCGTATTTTACCTCAGACATCTGAAATGGTATAGATTTATGAATCAAGATAATTACCCCTCGTGCTTGGCTACTATAAGATGCAGAAAAAACTTGTCCAGGCCATCTCCTTCTAACCCTTATTATATCTTCAGATCTTAGATGTGTTTCTTGAAGGAACACAATTTTGCACTGCAATTGTTTGAGTCGGAGCATGACCTGCTTGAGTTTTGTAATACTGTTAAGTCCCCTACAGTTCCAGGATGTAATTTTAAGCTTTACTTCTCTAGACATTGTTGTTAATTATGTATGCAATGCACCCTTTTCTTCTATTCAACACTTGAATGTCCCCAAAATACACCAGAATGAACAGATTCGTAAAATTATAGACCAGAAATAAAAAGCAGCCCCTAGTTGAACAATTAGACATAAAAAAAAGAAGAAAAAAATACGAATTAAACTAAATGAACACATTTCCCAGGTCTTTTCGACCACCCTTATCCCCTGAATTTAACTTCACTAGAAACAACACGGGTCCACCGACTCTCTCTTCCTGAGGAACCGTTCTCCTTATGTCAACTCGCGCCATCACTTCCGTACTTAAGCTCTTTAGTATGTAGCTAACTATTTACACTGATAGGTTATGCGAAAAAAAAAATATCAGCAAAAAATAAAATAAAATACACAAATATATAAATTAAATTACAGGATGGGGGGCAAAATATAAATTTCCCCACACAGGTCGGTGAACATTGTCCAATTACGTTTGCACTCTTTCAGTCGCAACCCCATGCCCATGCAAAAATTAAATAAATAAATGAATGGTCGACTACTAGTAATAATAAAAATGATCAAAACAAGTGTATAAAGTGGGCATTATCAAAGTCTAAAGTCTCTGGCATTATATTTTTAATCCAGTTCATTACATCAGTGACCCTATTTCTTTTGGACTCTACTCTGGTGGATTGTCCAAAAAGGTTTCAACTTCTCCAGGGTTCTCAAAAGTATATAATGTTCCATTGAAAGACACCTGTAGCCGTGAGGGGAAGAGGAATCTGTAATCCAAACCTTTTGCTCTAAGCTTTTTCTTGACCTCGTTGTAGCGCTGGCGTTTCTTGCTGACCTTGGCTGAAAAATCAGGAAAGAGCATCACTCGCTTGCCTTTGTACAGAACCTCTTTTTTTTCTCTGGCCGCATTCAATACCCGGACTTTGTCTTTGTAATTGAGGAACTTCATTATTAATGCCCTCGGCGGTGCTTTGTCGTCTGATCTGACACTTGCGATTCTGTGAGATCGTTCAATAATCAGCGGAGAGCGAAGAGGTTCCATCCCCAGTGCGTCAGGAAGCCAATTTTCCAGAAAGCCACACGCGTCCCTGCCTTCAGCTTTCTCCGGCAGCCCCACCAACCGTACGTTGGAACGCCGACTGCGATTTTCCAGATCTTCTGTTTTAGCAGACAGCAACTTTATTTTGTCTTCCAACATTTTAGCTGTGGATTGTAGCTTGTCAACGGTGTCCTCGGTCTGAGATATTCTCTCCTCTGCTTCTGTCAATCTAGCGGAGCAGTCACCTATTTGATTCTTAACGTCCGTCAAGATGGTTAACACCGATTCAAATTTAGCAGAAAACTCAGACTTTAATGAGATGATTGCTTGAAAAATATTATCCAAGTTAGCGGGATTGCTTTCCCTCGATGTCTCTGCGTCTGAAGACTCGGCCTCCGAAGTTTGTGTAAACACCCGCTAACTTCACCTCCTCGTGGTCTTCGGAGGCGGAAAGCCCTTCATCTCGATCTGATTTAGACGTTTTTTCCTCCTTTATTTTCGACAGTTTAGGTGCCATATTTGTTAAGAAATATATGAAATATCAGTAAATACTTTCTATTAGTAATGGAAGAGCGATTATTGATGAAATTAGATGAAAGTGGAAGCGACGCAAGATAACGTTACCGCTTATCTCCACGCCATAACCGGAAGTTCCAATTGTGTCAAATTTAAATTTAATTGAAACATTAAATTTATTTGGAATCATTCAAATTTTCCCCTTAGATCATTTCATATGATCATTACTTCTGGTATTCTTTTTGGGCCTTATTATTTTAGGTACGAACAAGACTTGAACTTTAAAAGTTTAAGTAAACTTATTCTACCTAATTTATTTATTACCCATCTGAATATATTCTATTCAGACCTGTACTTATTTTATTGCGTTTTATCCCTCTTTCTTCCTGTTTTGGTTATACACTTAACCACTATTGTTTTATTTATAGATTTTTTCCTTTATTTAAATTTTTGCTTATTTTGCCCATTTATTACTTTTTAATTTGACCTTTTCTTACCATTTCTTTCCTCTGTGTATCCTAGCTTGGGCACGACACACCTGAGCCCTAAAAGAGACATTGTTATCCCTCACTACGAGTTCAAATAAATTAGCAAGACAACTCTCTTTCACTTAAATTTTATTTTGTTTGATTAGTTGTGCAGCAACTAAAACAACGCTCTCCTCGTAGCTGAGATAACCTCTACTGAGACTAAACCATCTCCGTCCTCTCTCTCCTTTCCTTTCATCTTCACTTTTAACATTTGTAGGGACATGTAAGAACCATCAGTCAATTCTAAGTGAATGAATACACAATCTTGTCCAAGAAGACGAATCACCCTTATGAATTTGATTGTAATCAACCCCTCCTTTGTTCTTCCTAACCTCGCTACATTTGGAAACTCAATCCAAGTTTTTAGCATCTCATACAACATTGAGATCAATTTAATAGAGATATGTGTTGAACAACTGTCGCCTTCGCAGCCTCCCTGGTGAGCGGTCCAACTGTAAGGTGTATGGTGTCAATCCTGTCAGACTAAGGAAAGAGATATCAGCATTATTATTGTATTCTTTTGTCCAAAACAAGATATTTAATAATATTGTTTACCTTCTTGATAACATTTGATTGGAAAAAAATTGTTTTCCTCATTTGAAAAACATAAATTGTTGCTTGTCATTGAATTTGTTTTTCACCTCTTTCTCTCTTTTCCTCTTCCTCATTAGAGTGACAAAGTCTTCGCATCTCTAGTCTACTTAGACACCCTGAGACCAGCACAGTCATCACCACACTTCACTAGTGGTTCACAATTACTGATACAACACTTAGTTGTCACACCACACATAGGCTTTTACTCCACACAGATCTGTGTCAGTCTCTCTTCTCCCCAGCGTGCCAACATGCCACAGACTGCAGACCCCATCACCCATGGGGAAGATGTGAACACTTGGCTGAGAGGCATGACCGACAGCCTCACCCCCAAGACATTTGAACTGTTATTATTTTTAATAATAATTCTAATCCTGAGAAGATTCCTGACACAAGATTCAAGCCAGAACAACAACCACGAGGAGCTAGTCAAGATCACCAGCACCCTAAGCTATGCCTTCACAACCCAGCTGAAACTGAGCGACAAGCACATCACCCACCTTCAAGAGGAGCTGACACGTGCTCAACATCGCATAGACAAGCTGGAAGTGAAAGTTCAAGATCAACTCAAAGCACCCAATGAGAGGGAGCAGGAAACAACGGAACAGGTTAAGAAGCTCCAAGCAGCCCTGGTAGCAGCTCAGCTCGACCAGCAGCATGCAACAGCTGCCCAGAGAGACCTGGTAAACAGACTCCAGTATGCTGAACAGCTACTAGAGAAAGCCAAGAATGACATCAGAGACAAGAACTCTGAAATCAGTGCTTTGAAAGACCACCTTCAAAGGTACAGAACTGAAATGGACAATCTGACCCAACAACTAGACGATAACAACGATGAGCTATACATGGTCAGAAAAGAACTCCAATATGCTTACGAGCAGAAACAAGAGCCAAGGAAAGAGAAACTTCTCTTAGCCTCATCACTGCTGAGCAGAGCAGAGTCCCACGTCCAAGACCTGGCATATGACGAAAGGAGCGAAGGGCCACAACCTAAAACCTCACCTGCCTTCACCGCACAACCCTTTCCTGTCAACGAAAAGAAAAACCTCTCGTCCAAGACCTTGGAGCTGCACATGGGATGACCATCAAGGACCTCAACAAGCTGTCTGAAAACATCAGCAGGTTCAACCCGAACTCCACAGAGGGCCACGACATCCAGGCTTACCTGCAAGATATCGAATTTCATCTGGAAATGAGACCTCATGTGACTGACAGAGACAGGTTATACATCCTTAGAGCCACGTCCAGTCCTGAGGTACGAAACTTCCTAGATAGACACCCCAGTCAAAAAAGTCAAACTACCAGCGACTTCGTGAGGTCCTGATTAAAGAGTTTACAGACCCAGAGTCTGGACATGGACTGTTGACTGCCTTGGAAACCAAACAAGGTCGACAAGAGACTCCACAAGCTTACTACAACCGACTCCGACAAGCCTACTTTGGTGCACACAACAAGCCTGACCTTGAAGAGGATGTGAACTTCAAAAAGCCTCTTCCTAAAGAATCTGCACCCTGGAGTCAGCCACCATCTAGGCGTCAGGGCCTGTCCACACTCCATGACCATCCAACAGTTGCGTGACCTAACACAGAAGGCCTATAACAAGCAGAAGATGGCCTCAAAGAAAGGTAACAAAACATCCACACTCTTGAACTCTGTCAACAAAGACTCAAGCCTTGCACTGAACAACACCCAGTGGCATCACAACACCAGAGTCTTCCATCAAGAGCACAGAGAATGTGACACCCATGTCCACAACCGCTTTCAGGCCAACCGCTGGAAAAATCCATGGGACCAGCCACGCTTCTCAAGAAACCAAAAGGATAAGAACAACTGGAAACCTAACCAGACATCCAAAGGTAATCACTTGACTCATCCAAGAGCAAGTCGCGTGGGTAAGCGACAACAAAACCCACCTCAGCACCACTCAGACATGCACAATTCTGAGTATGCACAAGAACATGACAGCTTACCGTCAGAAGACATGGAACAAGTCATGAGACAACTGAAAGAGTTCCTTCAAGACCAGTTTCACACTTATGACCACAAAGTTGAGTCATGCTTGCTGTGACCAGCGACAGAACAGAAGGCCGGTGATCACCTGGTACACCACATCAGAGATGACAAGCACCTGTTCAACAACCACCCTGAACGAACAAGTCTTTAACGGCCAACCGTTGATGAAAAATCTGAGGTACTTAAAGAACATCACCTCAGAAACCCAACGCTCACTAACAAACTGTCAAATGAACTCCAACTCCAAGAACCACATTCCCGTCTGTGCAACAGCGACCACCAGAGCACAGAAAGTCAGAAAGTCTGCCACAGCCAGAAGGCATCACAAGAAGATAGATAGGCAACATAGGAGACAAAGTTTTGCAACCCAGCTTCACACAGCCCTGCCAAACTACCTCCGACTGTCTGCTAAAGAACTTCCTGCCTTGCTGGACTGACCCCCCATTAGACCATGGACACGCCCTCATCCAAGCCAAGGATGCAGAGAGCCAGTCTTCAGTGACAAGCAAAGGGGGGAGACTACACAGACTGAAACAGATCTGACCACACATACACTACACCTTTAACACACACAACATTACCTACACCCAGAGGTAACCACATCTACTGATAACACATTCAACAAACATTTTCTTCCCACAGGTAGAATGTCCAAATTTTAGTTTAACAAAGTTACATATACCCTCCATGAAGAAACATGCAGCCATCCTCACAATAGGTTATAACATCTGACACTAAGTTAAGGTACATGATACACTAGCTGCACATGACATCCTAGCTCAACAGCAGTTGTAAGCCATGCTAGGAAAACCCACAGCAGCTTTGTTTTGTTTGTTTTGTTTTGTTCTTCTTTTACCTATCCTTCTCCTTCCCCTCTTTCCTGAGTAGGTGAAACACCTAGACACCCTGCAAGGGTCGAAGGTCTGATATTAGGATTGACTCACCACACCTAATATCCGCCAACCACTCTAAACTGAATGGAAGCCAGAGAGCTCCATGCACGATAGGTCAACTCATTTCATTGCAAATGATGTTACTAGAAAATTAACGGTAAACGTTTAAATTAAGACAACCTAGAAGAACCAAACAAAGTTAACCACAAATTTGATTGGTGAATCAAAATAAAACAACGATTTCCAAAATGATCTAAACTATCCTTAATGTACTAAACTACATTGACTAATTGAACTTAACCACGTGTACCTAAATAATCTGATGCCTGCACCAGTACAGTAACTGTCATGGAGGTGTTGTCTTGTTGTTTGCTGTGTTTGTCTGCTTCTTCTGCCTTTGTTTCTCCAGCGATCGACGATGTCTTCAGCTAAACACCTCGCCGATCAAAGGGGGGATATGTAGCGTATGAGGCCTGAACCAGACAAATTAAAGATTCGATCGGGAGCCTGGTTGAAACATGAGCCGAATTCCACAGAAAGGCAGGATGTTGTAAATCAACTCCTAGCACCACAGTCTGATAACCAACCAACTCTTTCAGAGAACAGCTTTCAACATTAACACCATTAGAACAATTATTGACAATTTCAATTCGAAGAAGAGATTGTCTAATTTGGGGCAAGTAATCGAAGAGATGGACAGTCTGACCCTCACATGTAAAGCCATGAGAGTAAACAAGTTCTTTGGATTGACTTCCCCCCACCTAGCAGAACCAGACTGAAATTCCTAAGGAGACCTGTTAACCCCTCTGTTCTTCACCGGACATATCCTTACTCCCCAGAATGGCACAGAGAATGCCTTCCAATGCATATATGCACCAAAATGAACTCAAAAAAGACTTCTAAATGGATATCAGTCCATTGCTTAACTCCATATCATTTATGTAACCCACACATTTATTATAATGTTTCTAATCACTTATTGTGTATGTCTTTTAAATAACTCTTGAATAGCTTAAGGGGTCATATTCATGTTTAGTATGTGTGTGTTCGAATCTTCTTGCTTGAAACGTTTCTGACCATCAGTTATTTTGTCAAATGTATCATATTCTTGTTATAGGAATCATGTCCAAATATACCATGCAAGAGCGGGAAAATTCGGACCTCGTGCTTGATAAGATAACCTATGATTTATGAATGGGTGGGACAAACAATCCAACACCCGGAGAAAAGACAATATCTAATTGGTCAAGACAACATTTGAGGTGTGGCCAAAATGCCAGTTTAAATACTCAGGATACCATCAAATTTTGCTTTTAGCTTTGAGCTTGCGTTTAGCTTTTGGCTATCAGTCATGCCGGCTTTTAGCCTGCTTTTTAGCTGCTGCTTTTAGTCATGCTTTGTCATCACTTTTTTTCGTGTTCGAGCGCCGTTCCAGCGTGCTTCGGACTGCACGCCTGCTGCTACTTAGCCACGATGAGTAGAAACACCACTTAGTCTCGTCAAACTTTACTTCTATTCTTTTACTTTAGTTCTTTTCTTTTCCGTTTGAGAGTTTCGTGTTCTGAGTTAAGTTTTGTAACGCCGTGTCCTCCGAGTCTGACCTCGAGTGCCCGTCTGAAACTTCAACCAGCCCACAACTCCGCATCTTCAGCCAACGCCCAACCACGGGCTTCCCAAGACATCACTTCAACGACTACTGAACTTCAAGCCAATCAGCAACCTCGGGAAACCCCCTTTTCAGCGACAACAAAGGGAACCCCGTTACACAGGCATCAAGTAATGTACCTCCAGACTCTGATCTGTACTGGTGTATCTAATATAATTTTAACCTAATTGATGAACTCAATGCGAGGGTTAATTAATTGATTGATGGTTGTTCATGTCTATGCAATTTCACGTATTGCTGTAAACTTGGGATTCCACATTTTCATTCTCTTGAACTCATTCTTCCCTAACTTTCTATCTTCCTGCAACTTGTGTGAATGTGTGAGTGCGTGTGCTTATGTGTTAGATTAGTTTATATGTCTTAGATTTATCTAATAAAGCCTTATTCATATTGAAAATAGAAGTATCTTGTGTTTTGTGCTTACAAGTTAATGTCTTAAACTGCCGATCTTGTTACTGTGCTAATTAATAGTGTTTTCACTATACTTTGGATATTAATATCCAGCGTAGATTTGATGTTAAACGGCTCGTTCAGTGAACCGCTGGCCGTTTCAGTGATCAGCCGTGAAACAGTGATTCTGTTCAAATTCCCTTTAAAATCTTAAATGATTCCCTTTGAGCTAAATTGACCTGTTTCCTTACAGTATTATTGGTGGAGCGAATGCGGGCAGTTTAATCTAAATTGTGAGCATAAACCAAGTTATTTAATCTTTTCTTTTGCTGCGGATGAAAGATGAGAAGCTGAGTCGAGACGTGTGTGTGTGTGTGTGTGACCCGTGACGTAAGCAGCGCGCGACCGCTTGAATAGAATGAACGCAGAGGAGGCTGTAACTCAAGTCCACCTCTCCATTGTAAACGGCAGTAAGTGAACTTAAATTTAACATCTGAGATCGTACAATAAGGTAGAAATTGAGCGTGTTCCTCACCTGAGCGGGCAGGTCACACCCTGTGCCTGATAAGCCAGGGTGATGCATCCACAATCCAGTGGGCCATCCTCTACTTAGAGACGGCCTTCCCCTTCTGCCGGCCTCCATAACAGACAAAGAGCTGGTCTGAGGGCATAAAGCTTTGTGTCGGTCTATGTAGCATCTCAATGCTCAGACGGGACAGAGCAAAGCTAGGGCTGGGTCTGCCTCCTCCCGAGGCAATGCTTGCAGGCTGACCACCTGATCCCTGAAGGGAGTAGTGGGAACCTTGGGCATATAGCTGGGCTGGGTCCTCAGGATTACCTGGGAGTCAGCCGGCCCAAACTTTAGGCATGAATCTTCGACCGAAAGTGCGTGCAGGTCCCCTACCCTCTTGATGGAGGACAGTGCATGCAGGAGCAGAGTTTTCAATGAAAGAAACTTTAGCTCGACTGACTGCAAAGTCTCAAATGGGCCCTGCTGTAGTGTTTTAAGCACTAGAGACAGGTCCCAAGAGGGTATGGAGTGGGGCTGGGGAGGATTTAACCTTCTCGCCCCCCTTAAAGGAACCTGATGACCAGGTCATGCTTACCTACCGACCTCCCTTCCACGGGGTTATGTTTAGCAGCTTCCCTAGCGACATAGACTTTAACCCTCTGAGCTCTAGGGGGTTTTGGGGGCCTGGAGAAATTTTGACATCCCCTGAACATCCCCTTTTTTTCAGTTGCTTATAAATAGATACATGGCTAAAGTCTAATTACACTGTAATCAGTACAAACTGGGCTACAATAATATGTAAATAGCATGCATGTACATGATTGTGTTTTGAGAAAACAACATTTATGCGTGTGTTAGTTAAAAACTACAATTTTGAAGTCACTGAAATAAGGTCATAAAACACATATACAAAAACATTTGTTCACAAGATTGTCAAACTGGAGCTTGTAGCCTAGAATTTTTACTTCTCTCCTTAGAGTTACAAATGACCTGCTCTTATCATCTGATCGTGGTTGTATCTCTCAATTAGTGCTATTGGATCTTAGTGCTGCGTTCGACACTATTGACCACACTATTCTTTTGCATAGACTAGAACACTTTGTTGGCATTAATGGAAGTGGCATTAGCATGGTTTAAATCGTACTTATATGACCGCCATCAATTCGTAGCAGTGAATGAAGAGGTATCATATCGTTCACAAGTGCAGTATGGAGTACCGCAAGGCTCAGTACGAGGGCCGTTACTCTTCACGCTTTACATGTTACCCTTGGGAGATATCATCAGGAAACACATCGTTAGCTTTCACTGTTATGCTGATGATACTCAGCTCTATATTTCATCGCGGCCTGGCGAAACAGAAAACGGAATGCATAGTCGATATAAAAAACTGGATGACGAGTAATTTCTTACTGCTAAATTCTGAAAAAAAAACAGAGGTGTTAATTATAGGGCCTAAAAGCTCTGCATGTAATGACCTAGAACGCTGTCTAAGCCTTGATGGCTGCTCTGTCAATTCTTCGTCATCAATTAGGAACCTAGGTGTGCTATTTGATAGCAACCTTTCCTTAGAAAGCCAAGTTTCTAGCATTTGTAAAACTGCATTTTTCCATCTCAAAAATATATCTAAATTATGGCCTATGCTCTCAATGTCAAATGCAGAAATGTTAATCCATGCGTTTATGACCTCAAGGTTAGACTATTGTAATCCTCTATTGGGTGGTTGTTCTGCACGCTTAGTAAACAAACTCCAGTTAGTCCAAAATGCAGCAGCTAGAGTTCTTACTAGAACCAGGAAGTATGATCATATTAGCCCGGTCCTGTCAACACTCCACTGGCTCCCTATCAAACATCGTATAGATTTTTAAAATCTTGCTTATTACTTATAAAGCCCTGAATGGTTTAGCACCTCAGTATTTGAACGAGCTCTACATTATAGTCCTCCACGTCCGCTGCGTTCTCAAAACTCTGGCAATTTGATAATACCTAGAATATCAAAAGTCAACTGCGGGCGGCAGATCCTTCTCCTATTTAGCACCCAAACTCTGGAATAAAACCAACCTAACATTGTTCGGGAGGCAGACACACTCTTGCAGTTTAAATCTAGAGTAAAGACCCATCTCTTTAACCTGGCTTCACATAACATACTAATACACTTCTAATATCCAATCCGTTAAAGGATTTTTAGGCTGTATTAATTAGGTAAACCGGAACCGGAACACTTCCCATAACACCCGATGTACTTGCTACATCGTTAGAAGAATGGCATCTACGCTCATATTAGTCTGTTTCTCTCTTATTCCGAGGTCACCGTAGCCACCAGATCCAGTCTGTATCCAAGTCAGAGGGTCACTGCAGTCACCCGGATCCAGTATGTATCCAGCCCAGATGGTGGATTAGCACCTAGAAAGGACCTCTACAGCCCTGGAAAGACAGCGGAGACCAGGACTAGAGCCCCAGAGACAGATCATCCTGTAAAGACCTTGTCTCAGACGACCACCGGGACAAGACCACAGGAAACAGATGATTCTTCTGCACAACCTGACTTTGCTGCAGCCTGAATTGAACTGCTGGTTTCGTCTGGTCAGAGGAGAACTGGCCCCCCAACTGAGCCTGGGTTTCCCCAAGGTTTTTTTTCTCCATTCTCCCACTGATGGAGTTTTGGTTCCTTGCCGCTGTCGCCTCGGGTTGCTTAGTTGGGGACACTTCATTTACAGCGATATCGTTGACTTGATTGTAAATTATTGCACAGATACCATTTAAACTGAACTGAGCTGCATTATGACATCACTGGAATTCAATGATGAACTGCCTTAACTGTCATTTTGCATTATTGACACCCTGGGTTCCCTAATTAATGTTGTTCAGTTGCTTTGACGCAATCTTTTTTGTTTAAAGCTGCTATAAATAAGATGACTTGACTTGACTTGACATTCAAAATGATGTGAAAATCATCTTGTTTACTCACAGA
>NC_056582.1:2726238-2820246 GCF_018340385.1 Cyprinus carpio | reverse complement strand
TAAAAAACCTTCTTCAAATTTCCCCTAAAACCAAAAACGAGCCTACAGTATCAAAACCCTGTTCTGCAATTTGATACCCCAAAAGACACGGTCCATATGAAAGACCAAGAGATTCACACTTTTCCCCCCAAAAGCTATACAGAACTACCCCAAAACCCCCCCCAGTGAATGAAACTCGGCTGTTTTTTGGCTGTGAAAAGGGGTTTTTTGTCATTTTACGGGTTGAAAATCCCTGCACTCACAGCACCCCCTACTCTTTTTTCATTATTTCCCTGCAGCCCATTTATTGTTTCAAAACCCCTAATAAAAAAAATTTATAAATTTGAAAATTAATCATTTTTTACAAAAACATTGTTTTTTGTGACGTAGCTTTTGCGGGAGGTTTTAAAAAGCGGAGCCCTCCATCAGCTGCTCCGTTTCACAGCGTGGGGACTCGCGCTAACTCCCCCAGTTTAAAGCCCCAAGTTTTAAAATAAACATTTGGCGAATACAACTTACTATTAGCCCAAATTTACAAGACAGAAAAACATTAGTCTACCTGAAGGAAGTGTTTTAAAAAGAGAGTTAAATAGAGAAGAAGGAGAGAGGAGAGAAAAAAAAAAACCCGTGGGGGGCTTTTCCCAAAACTTGGAGCTCATTATATTGAAGTACAAACCCAAAACCCCCAAAAACAAACTTCAGGTTTTTCTTTGAAAAGTATGCATTTTGTTTTTTTCAAGACTTTTGGTTGAAATATTTTAGTTCAAAACTTTAGTGCCTTGTTTAAAAAAAATTTATTGGAAACGTTTCATAGCCTTCATTTGTTATGTTTTAAAAACCCCATAATTTTGTAATTTCCGTATTTTACCTCCCAAATCAAAACCTTTTTAAAGTCCAATTTCTATAATGGTCAAATTTTACTCAGGCCGATGGCATTTTTAATGACTTGTTTTTTTTTTTGTTTTGTTTTTTAAAAATTTTGTGTTTAATAAATGGTGAACAAAAAAAATGAATTTTTTGGTCGTCCCTTTTTTTTTTCCCTTTTTTTTAAAGAAAAACACTTGTTTTTCAAGAAAACTGAAAACATATTAAATTCAAAAAAATTTTTAAAAGCAATTAAAACCTGATAACAATTAATTCATATAAATAATTTAAGTTTAAAAACCTTTTTTTTAAAAAATTTGAACTTTACTATTAAACTGATTTTAAAATCTCAAGGAGTTATATGTAAAAAAAAGGGAAAATGTGACACGGCATGTTAAATAGCCTAAATTAACAAAATTAATTTGATTTTTTTAAATGAACAAAATTCCCGAAAAAATGGGACAGCAATTTAATCAAACATTTTAAATCGTCTACAACTGACAAGCCAAGGAGGTTAGGTCGAAGTGAATGTGCTGCACCAAAATCATTTTCAGATGCAATGAAAATAAAAAAAAAAAAAAAACTGGATAGCCCCAGATTAGGCCCGACTCTTCCAAGTATTAAAATTATAATTACCCACAGTAACACATTTTAACCAATTAATGCCCCCTTTTGTTTGCTGATGTTATTTTTTTTTTTTTTTAAATTTTTTTTTTAAAAAAGGCAAAAAATAAATTTAAATTTTTGAGAGGGGAAAAAATATAAAGTCATGTATAAGTTGCATTTTATTTCATTCAGAAATAATAAGGGGGTTAAGTTAAATGTGCCCAAAAGGATATTTTTTGTTCTCTTCCTTACAACAAATCCTTTAAATTTTAAAAAATTTACAGAACAGAAAAAAATAATTACAAATAAATTTAAGGATAAAAAAAATTTCGTATATAATAATATAGGTTAGTATAAACAAACAAAAAAAAAAAAGAAAAATAAAAGCGAAAACCCTAAGGTAGGTTGGGCTCTTTTGGGAGAAACCCCAAAGTTTCCATATTGTGATGTTTTCCTATTTCAAGCTTAACTATTATTTTAGGAAAATGGTTTGTAGTTCAAGCGTGTTTTTAGTCCCACGGAAAAAAAAATAAAAATAAATTAACAAAAATATGCCAAAGGGACGATGCTCCGACGGAATGGAACGTGTGACGGCTACTGTTTCCAATGATGTGAGCGAGGACAGCAGCGATCAAAAGCGGAAACAGAAAATATTACATTTGTGGCACACAGTAAGGCATATTCAAAAATGCAAAGTGTAGCAGTTTGAAAAATCAAGAATAATAACAGAATTATAATATTATTGCTAAAATGCGTGGACGTTCTCATATTCGAATCTGAAATGGGGAACCATGAAGGGATTTTTTGTTAAACCAAGAATGAACCGAAATGAAAAATTTAGACTTTTTATCGTCTTATATATAGGCATTATATTTATATGACTGTTTAATAAACACATAGCAAGCATAAGATCCTGTTGTGTAACGGTCTTTCTTAATTTTGATGAGTAGACTGTCGCCCTAAGACTATCTTTGAAATTAACTCACTGTACATTTGAATGGTTTGTTAAAGATGGGACAATGTTATAGCATAATGTTGATGTTGTTTTACCTCCTCCTTTTATCTCATTTAAAATTTACATTCAGTTCGCAAACCGTCCCTTTGCGCCACCTGGCGGTAGTTTCGCGAATAAATTTTAACACACGACTGACTTGCAGTTAACCCCGCGGCCTCCCGGCGGCGGTATTACCATTGGGTTGTCTCCCATCTGTATACTGACTCCAAAGCTTTTAAATGGTATAAGTATTTTTTTACACTTGGAGTAAGACTGAGTAATGATGCTGAAAATTTAGCTAGACTCAGTTTATGATCTCTGCTGGAAAAAGCGCTTCATTCTTTTTCGAGGAATCCAAAACTCAAATCCTGAGGTAATCCTCAAGCGCATCTTCTTGGGGTGAATTATGTCTTTTTCCCTCTCTGCGAAAGAAACATTTAAAGTAAAAAAAAAAAAAACTTGAAGAAGTTTTGCTGCTTTTTTTTCCCTGTGGTATGGGTTGTTTACACGCCAAGCTTCACGTGGAACTTATAATATCTATAGCATGTGGGCGTGGTCGCATTAGATATAATGATGAGAGATGTGAAGACAGACTTTGCGTGTTTTCATATGGATTACTTTACTACTAGCACTTGCTTAGTTTAAAAAGTAGACATGTCAGCTTTCTATAGATATATCTCTTTGTTGGTATTGCTGAGTTACAGTTCTTTTTAATGAGCGTTTCAAAATGAAGATCACCGCAGACCAAGGCTGCAGACAGCGCACCTTGTGGGCCTATTTTAACGTCTAAACGCAAAGTGTTAAAGCGGCGCCGGCGCCAGGCAGGGTATAAACGGTTGCCCCTATTCTCTTAATGGTAATGGGTGTTTTTTGGGCTTTAAAGTGCAATAAACCAATCAGAGTCTTATCTTCCTTTCCCCTTTAAGAGCCAGTTCCGCTCGTGCCATGACAGATTTGATATTTACACGGTTGGAATTTGGCAAGTGCAAAGCCCAGAACGCGGCTCTGAGATCAAACGGAGCTGCTCGTGTGCGAGCAAAAAATATAGCCTAATTCTGATACATGCGATGACTATCCATTATGACATGTAGGCATTTTATCTTTAATTAGCCTACAAGAAATTCTTTTGCATTGCAATCCTTTAATTTTTAATATTTGGCAGTAAATATTTTATATTATAATATTATAAATATTTGGTGCGTTGTGGACTTGCCCATACTAACACGCCTTTTAAAAAACAAAGAAAAAACATTGCGCAGGGCTTTTGACCAGTTTGAGGTTGGTCTATGGCCCGGGCTATTTTCAGCTCCTTAAAATAGCAATGCGCCAGCAATGCGCCTGAACACACCTCTTTTTTTAAAACCAGCAGCCCATGAGCTCACAAATAAGCGCAAAAAGCATTTGCTAATTAAACGAGTGGGCTGGGGCGGGGAAAAATCGAATGGCGCCGGACTGAAACTAGAAAACACCCTTTGCGTTTGCACCTTGCGTTGCATTGGCGGGGTTGATAGGGCCCCTGTATTTTTTCTTTTTTTTGAAAATCCCGAAGTTTTGTTGTTTTATGTGTGATACAAAAAAAGAGCCCCTTTTAAAGTTTTGATTGATATTTTCTTATCGTACGTTTCAAAACTGAAAGGGAAATTTTTAAAATTCTTTTCAGGAGAAAAGCCCCCCTTGCATACGCATGAATAAAATCCAGGGGTTTAAAACTGTTCCCCTTTTTCCCTTTATGTTTTGTGCTGGGGGGGACTATTCTTTTTGTTGCCCTTTTTGTTTTTTTCGCCTTTCCCTGTTCTTTTTTTTCATCCCTCGTTGATCATTTTCATTGTGCAATAAAATTTCTGTTTTTGGTAGCTGTGCTTCATAAAATTTGTGTTTCAAAAATTTTTTTCCCCCACAAATTTGGACTGTTGTTTCCATCTTGTTCTAAAAATTCCTATAAAAATAGAATTTTTTTTTGGCTCTGCAACTACCATTTGTTTTTTCGTTCCTACGGCATGGATAAATTTTCCCTTCGGGAGAACATCAAATTTTAAACCCTAATTTACAAAAATGCATTCTTCCAAAACAAATTAAAGGGGGGTCTGTTTTGATACCAGAATGGGTTGTTTTTTTTTTTGTTTTTTTGTTTGTAGAAACATGGAGTGTTTTTGGGAAATTTAATTTGCTTTTTTCCCAACCCAAATTTTTTTCCAGACAAGGGGAGGTGAGGCATATTTCAAATTAAACAGGTAAAAAAAAGCACTGTGTCCCACATCATGGGGTTTTTTTTCCTTCTTTTTTTATTTTGCAAATGGCTCTTGACATTTAAAGTTTTTTAAAATTGGGTGACTTCCCTTTGGACTTTTGGGGGCCCCCCTAATAGCCGGTTGGGACCTCCCCAAGGGTTTACGGGCCCTGACTGGACCCTTTTGGCTTTTAAAATTTCCCCCCCCCCTTTTCCCCTGAGGTCGTTGCCATGGATAGGTTGGACGTTTTTTTATTATGCCCGGGGCCACAGCCAGCAAAACCCCTGGAGGACCAGTAAAAGGGGTTTGCTTTCCTCTTGGCCCCCGGGTGGGGTTTTTTTTCTCCATCCCATTGGTCCTGGCTGTTGAGTATAAACTTAATAGGGGCCCGGGGTTGGGTGTGGTTTGGAGGGACTGCGGTTTGGGCTTGACTAAGATTTTTGGGGAACAATTACTGGAGACATCATTGCATTTGTTTCCCAACCACATCCTTTCGGGTTTGTTGCTGCCCCTCTGGGCCCGTTTTAAATAAACACAGCCTTCATGCAAATGTATTTTCCCTACACATCCGTTTCAATTTGGTTACCTATAAAGGGCCTTTCCTATTAATAAAAAATAGTTTGCATTTATTTCTTCTAGAATAAAAAACCCCCCTTTTTTATTTATCTACTATTTTTTTCTAAATTTGGAATGAGATTTTAAGGACCTTACCACTCAGAACTGACCTTAACCAACACAATTGAATTTTTAAGCAAAAATGCATAACCTTTTTTTAGGGTTTGCCCGGTTGTTGACCGGTCAGCTAAAAAGTGGTCGTCCACTCGCTGCCCTTTTTAGTCCTGTTTGGGCACCAGACCCTATAGTGTCGTCGCCATGATCTGAGTCTGGGTTTTTTTTCCAGAAGAAAAGACTTTTTTTCCAAGTTTTGGAAAAATAAAATAATTAAAACGTTAAAATATTTATAATTTTCTTATCCCCTTTTCTTTCCCCCTAGAAGGGGCCCCTTTGTTAGGAAAGGAAAAAGGCCCCATTTATGCTTTATTGTTTTTTTGTTTCCCTTTAAAAACGGTTGTGCTTTCGCAAGGGCCCTTTCCTATTAATTGTTAACCTGCCAAGAGCCGGCGTCCTCAATCCCCTTGTTTGCCAGTTATTTAAAATAGTTAAATGAAATGGGAAAAAATTTAAATTTTGAAAACTAATTCTTTAAAAAGATCTAACTCAAGCATAAACAACAGCATTTTTTTCAATGGAAAGCTTATAAAAAAATTATTTGCTAAATTTGTAGCAGTACACTCAAAAAGAGGAATGAAAAAGCAGTAAAATCCAGATTCTTTCGAGTCATAAAACCCTCCCCTGCTGTAATCCGGTTTTGTTAGAAAAGGGAGGGTCCATGAAACATCTATGGAACGTTTTGTCCAACGAAGCAAAAAGTTGTTATGGAGTAATATTCCTTTGTTTTGTTTCAGTTTTTAGGGACGTTTTGTGTCCGTTAGGAAAACTCACACTCAGAAACTTCTTGGTAGTAAAAAAAAAAAAAGGCATGGTTTTAGCATACAGTGTCAACAGATTTAGACGATCCACAAAAAAAAAAGTGAAAAAAAGGCGGAAGATTTTTTATTTGAATTTGGGCTCTCGGACGGCTCGTTAGCGCGCTCGAGCACCTGTCATCTGAAGGAGGCAGAACTTAGCGTCCCCCTTTTTTTTATTTTTTTTTTTTTTCAACATTTTTTTTTTGTGTGAGTGGTTTTATGTTGAATTTGCCGTATCTGCTGATTCCCCCCTGTTTGAGTGCAAATCAGCTACTATTACTGTGTAATCACAGCATTGATGAATGCCATTATATGAATAGAGTGCTTTTTGCTTTATGGCCATTTTTATGTAAACCCTCTATAACGGCCACAGCAACCCCACCGTTTTTTATTGTAATCATTTTTAAATGCCCCATTTTAGCAATATGGATGTTCTATAATTTTGGTAAAAAATTTTCTCTAGTCCCTGATTTTTTAAAAACATGTTAGGATCAACATTTTTTTTTGATTGGATCGCATCCCTTTCCAAAAAAATTTGACCAAGTACCCATAATTATTCCTAAAATCAAAAAAGATAGATAATAACAAGGGGTTTGAACATCTACCCCATTGTAAGCCCCAAAATGATATTTAAAAAAACTTTTCCCTTATTCTGATTGGTGATTGGAATGTTTTTCCAGGATCAACAAGGTGTTGACCAGGAACTGTTTACTTTGAAATCACGTTACCCGTCCTCCATATGTTAGAAATAAGTCAGAGATGATGGCTAAAAATGTGTCTAGCTCTGCTCTACGAGACAGAACAAAAAACACTTGCAAATATAACATTCAAATTGAAGTTTAAGTTCAATTCAAGTTTAATGTGTACAGCGCTTTATATGATGCAATCATGAACAGCAGCTTAATCGCTTATTCAATTTTGGTTGATGTCCATTATGGCAGAAAGTGTGGTAAAAAATCAAGCAGTTAGTTAATGTCATGTAATTGAACAGACGGTGAACACTAGTAACAGCAATGATTATATGTTGTGACAACATTTACTGCAAAATTTGGATTATTTGTATGTTGTCTGAGGGTGGAATTCATCTGAGGTCATATTATTCAAGTTTATTTATAGCGCTTTTTATGATACAAATCATTGCAAAAAGCAACTTTAAGGAAAATTAGTTTCTACAATATTTAGTAGTAGCTTATCAGTGATGACTGTGAGTTTATGTGCTACGCCAGAACAGAACGTTCAGAAAAAATCTAAAAGACGGTAAACCGACGATTAACAGCAATTATGGCAATCAAACTTATACAAAATTTGGTAGTTTTTGTATGTTGTCTTGGGTTAGCATAACTGAGGTTCTCTGAGGGAGTTGGCATCATCATCTTCTAGGTGTCTGGATCAGGACTGGAGCTGGTTGTAAATCCTAGTTACCCGGATGTAATCCCGTGTAAAAAAGAGAAACAAATCGAACATAATTAGCGTAGTGCTGTTCCAGCCAAGTAAAATGAGTAGTTTAACCAAGCTAAAGATATAAATGCACTTCATCAGCATATAACTGCAGATCAAAAATTATGAGATGCTTATTTGATGTTTGGACAAAAAGAGGTGTGTTTTAATCAGATTAAAACAGAGGAGTGTGTGTCTGAACCCCGAACATTATCAGGAAGGCTATTCCAGCGTTGGGAGCAAAATGCGAAAAAGCTTACCCCTTTAGTGGATTTGCTCTCCTAGTACTATCAAAAGTCCAGCGTTTGTGACTTAGGGAGCGTGATTGGTTGTAGCGTGGTACGAGATGTTAGGTACGCAGGAGCTAAGCCATAAGGGTTTTCTAAGTAAGTAATAATCTTTTGTAACTGATGACAGAACTTAATGGAGCCAGTGCAGGCCTGAAAAGGGGTAATGATCATTTTCTGACCTCGGTAAGGACTCTAGCCCGCGCATTTTGGACTACCTGTAGCTTGTTATTGAGGAGCAGGACAAACACCTAGAAGTGATTACAATAGTCCAGTCTAGAGGTCAATGAATGCATGAACTAGCTTTTCTGCATCAGAATACAGGTAAACATGTTTCGTTAGCTTGGCAATGTTTCTAACGATGGAAGAATGCTGTTTTTGTAAACATGGGAAATAGATTTTCAAAAGAAAGTTATGTCTAATATAACACCAGATTTGTCAGTAGATGACATAGTAACAGTACATCCGGTCTAATTGGCAAAATGTAATCTACGAGACGATGTGTAATGTTTTGGGTCCAATAGGAATATCTCTGTCATCTGAATTTAATAGGGAGACAATAGGGGGTACCAATCTTGTACATTTTTACAATAGCTTAGATAATTAGAAGTTTCACTGGCTTGTTGAGATATATAGTGGATATCACAGCATAACCGTGGAAACTCATCCCGTATTTTCTAATGATATTACCAAGGGGAAAAAATGTTTTTGAAAAAAAAAAAAAAAAAAAAATATATATATATATAATTATTAAATATATATATATATATATATGATAGTACAGGTCAAAAGTTTGGAAACATACTATTGTTAATGTTTTTGAAAGAAGTTTTCTTCTGCTCATCAAGCCTGCATTTATTTGATCAAAAATACAGAAAAAAAAAAATGTAATATTTGTGATATATTATTACAATTTTAAATAATTGTTTTTAAATTTATTATACTTTAAATTATCATTTATTTCTGTGATGCAAAGCTGAATTTTTAGGATCATTATCACATGATCCTTAGAAATCATTCTAATATGATGATTCATTTATCCAAAGTTGGAAACAGTTCTGCTGCTTAATATTTTTTCAGAACATATGTGATACTTTTTAGGATACTGGACACATAAAAAAGTAAAAAAAATAAAAAAAAAAAAAAAAAAGAAGCTATGTTTTTAAAATATAATATTTTGTAATAAAATATACACTACTGGTCAGTAATTTGGGGTCAGTAAATTTTGTTTTTCTCTCTTCTTTTATATAACAATCAATATTTTATTCAGCAAGGATGTGGTAAATTGATAAAAATGATAGTAACGAAAAATATATTATTAAGAATATATATTTTAGATTTTTTTTTTTTTTTTTGAATAAATGCAGTTCTTTTAACCTTTTATTATCGGGATATATTAGACAGCAGAACTGTCCCAACACTCATAAGAATCCGACTATTAGAATGATTCTAAAGGATCATGGAGTAGAACTGGATTGTTAAATGTGGGACACGAAGGCTGGAGTAATGATGCTGAAAATAGCTGTGCGTCACAGGAATAAAATTATTTTGGTAATGTATATTCAAATAGAAAACTATTATTTTAAGTGTAATAATATTTCCCAAATCCGGTTTTTTCGGTATTTGCGGCAAATTAATGCAGGCTTGATGAGCAGAAGAGACTTCTTTCAAAAACATTAAAAATAGTAATGTTTCCAAATTTTGCCACCACCCCCCCCTGTCAATCTCCGCCTCTCCATCTATCTCTCTGTATATATTATATATATATTATAATATATATATATATATATATATATATATATCGAATTATATATACATCTATATATACTCCAAATTTCATGAGAAATTCAGCTACCAATTAAAGTTAGTTTTGACAGTGGAGGGTCACTGTCTCTTTAAGGAATGAATGGATAACATTGCCTCAATCAAACCACACTGCTACATTTTCTGCACATTTTTCGTGCCAGAGGGGAGGAGGAGGAGATATGAAAGAATGAGTTGGCTGGGACAATAATATTTTCACAAAGCAAGGTAAACAGTTCTTCATGTGTAGCTCCAGTCAAAACCAGGAAAACTTAAAAAAGGATTCAATTTCTTATTATTGACCAAGCAAAGTACTCCGATGGGACAGAAAACATTGCTCTCATCCTTGAAATGGCTTCTCCTGTTTGGACTTTAATGTTGTTGACATTCTTGATCTGATTCAACCCACAGATCTGGTCATTAGTGGGCAGAAGACCTGATAATCGTGGGCTGAAAGGTGGGGTGACATGAACAGCGATCTCGTCCACCCTCAATAATCATGGCTGAAGTGCCCTTGAGCAAAGCACTGAACCCAGTTGCTCCCCGGGCGCTGGATATCAGGGCCCATGCTAACGGGTGGTGTTCACGGTTGTTCACTTCCTTTTCCCCCCCAAAACTGCTGTGTGTGGCACTTGGATGGGTTACATGCAGGCATCAATTTGAGTATGGGTTACCATACTTGAAAAATGTCAAGACTTTCCACTTTAACCTTTCACTTTACGCATCAAAAAACACGTTGTTATTTAATTGTATCTGGCAAACATGCAGTGAAAGCCTTGCTTCAATAAGCCAGTGTGCATTGGAAGCATGCGCAAGCAGGCTTGAACTGAAGAGGAGTTTAAAATAAGGCACCCTATTAAACCAAATTGGGTGAATATACAATCAAGATCATCTGATATGGGCTGGGTTTTTGAAAGTTTCACTTGTTTTTAATCAGCTGATTAGCAAAAAGCTTGACTACAAAGGCCTGCCTGAACGTTAAACAGAAATGCTTTGTGTATATTTCAGCAGTTGTAAACAACAGAGAGAGTTATAGTAAGATAGAGAGGATTCAACAGAAAATTAACATGCTACACGGAGGTACAAAACAAAATCACAGCTCTCCACACAGGATCATTTTTTTTTCTTTTTTCGATTGGTAAGGTCAATTAGGTCATCGGGACCCCCTGCCTGCACATTTTGTATGTCTCTCTTGTTAACACACCTGATTCAGATAATCAACTCATTGGAAATGAGATCCGTTCATGAAACTGTTTCCATGACGGTCCATAAGACAGTGTTCATTGACTCGCTACGCCCTAGAGGGAACCTTGTTGAAGTTAAATCACTTCGGAACATAATTCACGGATGTGCGCTGCGCAACATATTCACATCCGGGCATGTGTGACGAGGCATGGGCCCGATTACCGTTCTCAAGGTATACTTGAAATATATTACATTTGACAATGTCACGGTTTTCAAAAAAAAAAAACCACTAATTATTTTCCATTATTACCGTTCCTGCCTGTTATGTGATGTTTTCAATGTTCACCTCAATGACTGAGAGAGTCGGAATCCCTCAGACTGCGTTGCAAGTGTTAGAGAGTAACACTGACCCCTCATCCTCCTGTTGGTGGATCGCGAGCGGGTCAGTCAGACGTGTGTGTATTGGATGGTCCGAATTAAGGAGTTGCCACTGGAACTTCACATTCTAGCGATCCGTTCAGCCTCATTGGCGCACAGCCGCGTCCGTCACAGCGTTTCAAAAAGTAACTTCAATGCAGATGAGAACAGACGGAATGAGCTCGACACATGCGCCAGTACCACGGGCGTGACACGGCTGTCCGCGAGACTTCCGTGGTGATGAAAATAACGTAATGCCTGACGTTTAGTGCATTATGGCAACTCTCTGTTCTGGACTTAAAAACAAAAACTGCGTTGCAACGCAATCGTTTTCCAAAATTGTCATTTATTTAAAAATATGAAGTATGTAATGCCCGTTAACAAAGGCCAGAGACAACTGAAAACACGGACACAACAGAGAATAATAATGTAGCAGGCAGATTACTCACTGTTCATGCTGTCAAGGAACTATTGTGTACGAACACTCCTCAATATGAGTTGGAGGGTTGATATGATGTGTTTCTGAGAGGGAGCTGACTGTCTTCTGAACAGTGTACGTGGTATTTCTTGTAATCTCGTCTCTGTATCAGTTCATATTAAGCCAGTGTTTCAGCACAGCGCACCTTTGTTTACATGGTCAACAAGAAAAAAAAACAATGTATCTGTGTCTGTCAGTGCGTGTGCCCAGAGGAGCCTCCTCTTGGTAGGAGAGGGAATCTTGCAGCTCATTCAGAGCTTCTGCTGGTTGTTCTCGTTCAGGCATGTAGTATAATTTTCACAAAGCTTGTAAGGAAACATTCGGTTTTGTGGCTTCAGATTGGGTTATTATTAAATCAAAATAAATTATGTGTTGATTATTATTCTAGGAATACATTATATGAAATGATATGCAGGATCCGTCTATGAATTATATAACTAAAATTACATAAACTGTTAATTAACGATTTTGGTTTAAATAAAGATGTCAGTCTTGTCATTTTTTTCTTTGTTAGGGAACAAATCAAAGCAAAAAAAATTAATTAATTCTACTGGTTATAATATTCTGTTGTGTGCTCAAAAACAAATTATATGTTGTCCAGCGAGAAATAAATAAATAAAAATCTACCCAGTCATTTAAAAATAACACATTTCAGCGGCTGCTAACAAACAAGATCATTGATTACCGTGTGATATTTTTGCTTAACGTATTATTACCGTCAAAATTCATAACCAGCCCATGCATATGTGTGTGATTATATGGTAAATAAATACAATTAAATTCACGTTCTCGGCATACTTCAATGCACTTGACTGAAATCTTACGTTCGCTTCGACGGGAATCATGGCCAGCAATCCTGTGATGTCACTTTGCAGGGCACTTACGTTGAATAGAACAAACATCTGAAGAAATAATAGAGACATACAAAATCTTTAAATCCTGGCTTCACAACACACTAACACTTCTAATATCATAATCCGTTAAGGATTTTTAGGACGCATTGAATAGGTCAGCCGAAACGGAACTTCGGGTATGTTGGGAGAGTATTTAAGAGAATGTGACCTCCTTGTATTGCAGAAAGCAACACTTCACTGCGCAGGTTTACATGACACACCAGTAAGCTGATAACGTAAGTGATGAACTATATAGGATATATGAGACCGAACGATGACCGTCACCATGGTCCCTCTTGATGACGCCCATTCCTCCACCTACCTCGAGACCCTATTCAACAATGTCAGGTTGACTGACCTTAGGGTTGGCGATATAACATCCAGGTGAACCAACCGCTTTCCTCTTGCCTGGAACGCCCCAGTTCATCACCAGTGACAAGGGATGGTGACGGTCTAGTGTCTGCCTCATAGATCCATATTGTATAGTCATAACTACGATCTATTTTCGACCTCACTCGAACCCGTCACCACGGTCCTCTAACTTGGATGACTTTATACCACCAGGGTCCACGAGGGACTAGTATATTTCCCTCCCCTGGTTTATTTAGCGGCAGATAAAACCAGCAGACCCAAAAGGATTTGGAGCTTTTGCCACATTAATTCCTATAAAATCTCGTAAACGTGCATGAGCTGCTCCAAGAGGCTGCAGCACAGATGTCTGATACTGCTACGCCTCACAGTGCCGCCCAGGAAGTGGCCATGCTCCTGGGAGAGTGAGCAACCAGATCACCAGGGATAGTAGATTTTGGTTGGACATAAGCTTGTGCAATTGGTATCCACTATCCCATGAGATAACCGTTGCTTAGGACACAGGTTTGCCTGCACACTTCTTGGCAAAACATAAAACTAGTTGTGTGTGTGACGTTGTAGTTGATGAGCTTTTGCTCAATATATGTGTGCAATGCTTAACAGGACATAGAGAACAATGATCCAGTTCTTCACCTGGAGACAAAGGGGATCTGGAACGAAAGCATCAAGCTCAATTACCTGATTTTATTGTGGCATACTAGGCTTAAGGACCTTGGGCACGATGGGGAAAAAAATGATGGGTTTGGCCAGAAAAAAACACCCTGTTCCGTCTGCCTTCCATTCTCAGCAGTCTTCAATGACTGATAAAGCGTGCAATCACAAACTCTCTGGACGAACTATAGCCAGTAGAAAAACTGTTTTCAATGGCAAGACAACTTGAGATCTCCTGCCAAGGTTCAAAGGTGCTTTTTTGGCCACAGTGACTGTAAGATCTACTAGAAAGGTCCCAAGCAGGGGTCTCATAATTCTCCCTGGTCGCAAGCATTTTGCACCCTTGAGAAATGAGGACACCAAAGGGTGTTTGTCAATATTTGCACCATCCACTGACACATGGAAGTGTGAGATGACTGCAATGTAGACTTTTGGTGTCTTAACTGATTTGCCCAGAATCAAATATGTGTTTGAAGAAACCGAAGAACAAAACTGGTGGTCACACTTGGCCGGATAATAGTTGTCGGTCATGACACCATGTTGAGATAATAATATAATAATAATACATTTTATTTGTAATGGCGCTTTCCTTGAAACCAAAGCGCTGACAGTAATAAAGTAATAAATAAAATAAAATAAAACAACCAAAAGCAATACAACAATCATTAGAGAAAGTCTTAAATAAATGTGTCTTAATCAACTTTTTTAAAATAACCCAACGTTGGGGCATTTCTGACCGGGCAGAGGAAGGACGTTCATAGCTGAGGGGCTTTGTATGAAAAGGCTCTTTCCCATGCGGTCTTTAGCTTACATGATGGCTGGTGAAGTGAAAGAGGAGTTAGTAGTAGGAGAGCGTGTGGAGTATAAGGACTGATGAGATCACAAAGATACTCAGGTGCAGTCCATGAGTGACTTGTAAGTTAAAATAAAAATTTTAAAATCAATTCATCCCGACATTTACGGGAAGTAGTGTAATTGTTGTTAAAGAACCCGGTGTGTGTTAAATATGTTCACGAGGTATGAAGTACAAGTGAGCACAGTAGCGGCAGAATTTGTTATTATACTGACGCTCTTGCCCTCAACGACTTAGACTGGAAGGCCAGAGAACAAGGCATTACAGTAATCTAACCTAGTTCTTATGGAGAGGCATGTTTATTGCTTTCTGTGTCTGCACAAGAGAGAGAAAAGGTCTACGTCGAGGCTATGTTTCTCAGGTGGAAAAATGCAGTTTTAGAGATGTGTTTTATGTGTGCTTCAAATGATAATTGTGAATCAAAAATGACACCAAGATTTCGCAACCTGTGAAAGTCGGGGATTACTGTACAGGAATCAACAATCAAACTGATCTGCTCGACCTTCAAGTAGCTGCACTGTACCCATCTGCATTCAGTTCGGTTTTTGGAGCCATTCAGCTTCAGGAAGGTTGTTATGGCATCAGGGGATACTGATCTCTGCTAACCAACCACGCAAAATATTAATGCGCAATTGGACATCAGGACTAGTGGTGATGTAAATCTGCGTATCATCGCTAACAGGTATAACCCAAGACCATGTTTCCTAATGATCTGCCCAAGTGGAACATATAAATGTTAAATAATATTGGACCCAATACTGAACGCCTGAGGAACTCCACCTGTCGAACAGGCATGTATCTGAATTGTAGTTACCCAAGCCAACGACTGGGCACGATTCGGTTAAATAAGACCGAAACCAATTGAGGACACAGCTCCAGGAACGACCCAAACCAATTTTTCCAGCCTGTCAAGCAGAAGAGAGTGACATATATGTCAAAAGCAGCACTCTGAGGTCACAAGACCAAAATACTGCATGCAAACGGAATCTGCAGCGATAAGAAGATCATTTACGACCCTAATTAAAGCGTTTCAGTACTATGCCTCTTCTGGACCCAGATTGAAAAGGTTCAAAGAGACTCTTTCAGAGCTAGGTTGGTTATTTACTGAACAGCCACAACACGCTCCAAGAACTTTTACCAAGAGAATGGGAGGTTTAGAAATCGGCATGTATTGGATAAATCAGAAACAATCACAACCAGTCTTCTTAGGACACTGGTGTAATGGCAGCTATTTTGTTAATTCTGGAGGAATCAAATTCCAGGAAGTCAATGAACAGTTCACAATTGACAGTCATAACAAGGGCAGATTGATGAAGGCAGGTTCATAATGACCGGAGCAGGGGAACCGGATCTAAAATACTGGTTGTAGAGTCATGGACTTCACTGTACTTATAATAAAATCATCTACGATGATTTCAAAGTTTGAAAAAAGGGATAGTTAGGGAAGTTTGAAGGCTGGATATTAACTAGCTCAAGAGGAGCGATGGTATTTAAAGTGCTATATATACCCTCAACCTTACTGGTGAAATAATGAAGAAACTATGACACTGGTCAAAGAGGAATGAACAACGGCCTTAGTTGGTTTGAGAAGATGTCAACAGTCTTAAACAGCGATTTAGAATTTGTTTCAGCGTTACCAATGATGCTTGAATAGTAGCTCTTACGGGCCGTATTCAAAGCAGAAATGTAACAGACTTTGTTCAGTGTAAATGAAGCCTTTGCACTGGCAGGGCCAGTTTTTTTTACTGGGCCCTTCTAATTGTTCCGGCGGTTTTCATTAAAACATAAAAACCCGGGGGGAAAAACCCTGGACAGGGTTTCCTAAAAAATAAAAAGCCGTTTCCCCCACAGGTGCGAAAAATCATCCAAAAGGGAGGAAAAACATGGAATTATAGGCCCCAAAAACGGAGTTAGTAGTGGGGAAGCCCCGAGACAAAGCGAAAAAAGAGGGGAAGTCCCCCTGCTGATGTTACCCAAAATTTTTTAGTTCCTCAGAAAAGGATCTGAAGCATAAAAATTTATGTCAAAAGTAATGGGTTTTGGGCACTTGACCCCATGTCCCATACTATCCAGAGATTGGGGAAACCCCCACCACAGAAAAATACACATCCAATATCGGCCCCCGCCTAGGGTCGGGAAAAAATAACATTTGGGTTTTAAAGTCAAAAAATCCAAAAAATTTCCAAAAAAAGGGGCGTTTTTAACAGTTTTTTGGGGTTATCAATAGAAAAAATTTACATCACCAGTCCCGGGGCCCTAGCGGACCCGAGTGGACTAAAAAATGTTTGCAACTAGTAAAACTCAGAAAAAAATAAAAAATTTTTTTTTGGGTTTTTCGATAAAAAGGGGCACACCAAACCAAACTTCAAAGATTAAAAGGGAGGAAACATCAAAACATCAAGTGTATATTTGAAACAAATACTGCGCCCCCGCACCACCCTTCCAGAAAACTCGAGGCACGTCAAAATTTATATCCAGATGGGGGGACATATTTTCAAATTTTTAAAATGGGCATTGTCCCTTTTTTCCAAATTTTTACTGAGACCCGAGAATGTCGATTTTCCCCCGTCAAGGGTGTGTCAGGATAAGTTTCCGTTTTATTTTTTATTGACCTTGTTTAAATGAGGGAAATCCCCATAGGCTACAAACACACCCTTCGCCGGGTTTTTTTTAGAGAGAACCTCAGGATAGGGAGGTTTTCCCTGGCCATTCCACGGCAACCAAAGTACGCCGCGACGCCTGCGGTTCGACCAAAGTTTCAGGGGGACTCCCGCACCGGCAAGGAGCGCCCCGACGAGAGCCTCTTGATTATAAAAATAGGGCCCGGGGGGAGGGCGGGATGGGGAACCCTGTATATTTGCCCTTTTAAAATTCCCCCGCAAAAAATTCGCCACTTGCCCAAAATTTTACTCCCCCATAATGGTTTCCCCCCCCTTTTTAAATATTTATGTCCCCCTTTAAAACAGGTTAAACTAAGCCCTTTAAGAGGGACTAGCAAGGGGCCCCCCCCAAGTTTGAAGTTCCCCTGGACTTGGGGCCAGATTTGGCCCCCCAAATTTAGAGAGGAGATCTGCTCTCTGGGTAATGCCCAAGGGGAAAAATTGGGCCAAAACGTACAAAGGGTCCGGAAAAAAAGTTTTTTTTGGCCAAATTGGGGGCCACAAGTTTAAAAATTGGGGAAAAGGCCCAAAGCTCCCTGTTTTAGCACCCAAAGGGGGTCAAAGGGGAGGGGAGGAAAAACGTACAAAAAATTCTTCCCGGGCCCCCGGGCCAAAAAGGGGCCCCCCTGGCGTTCAGGGAAAACCATAGATCCAATGAGTTGTTCCCGTGGGTTTGCAAACAAAAACGACCTTTTCCATACGAGCCCCCCCAAATTAAACTCACCCCTTCAGGATGGAGAACCCCCTCCCCCCGGAGAGGTCCAGTTCGCGGGGCCCGCAGGTTCCCCGCTGTTGTTTGCCCCCCCGGTAAAGTAACGCCTGGTTTGGGTTTTTTTAAAAGCCCAAGAAAGGATTTTCCTTTGGGGCACCGGAGACACCGCCCTTTATCTGGTGCCCCCCTGGGGATTTAGGGGTACACTGCCCACATGTTTTAAAAACCCTCAGGGAGAGATGGACTTTCCCCGAGTTTCCCCACGTTTATGTTTTTTCCCTTTTGGGGGAGGGGGAATTTCCAGTGGCCCCTGATGGAACCCCGCCTTTCCCCAAAAAACTCCCCACCCTGTTTGAGAGGCATCTGTCTTTTTCACAAAACCCGTCTGTGGTGTTTTCCTAGAGGAAACCCCGTGATGGGAAACCATTTTTTCCCAAGGGGTTTAAAATTTGGAACAACCCTTTGTGTAACCTTTATCCTTTTTTGTCTGGGTAATTTTGGGGTGCAAGTGAAAATTGTTCAACCAATTTTTTTGGACGGGGTTTGAAGGGGGGGGGGGCCGGAGGGGGGGACCACAGGTTCTGCTGCTTGGGAACAGCCCAACAATCCCCCCCCCTTTAAAAATGAATTTAAATTCACTCTCTTGTTCAGATGAAGGGGTTTGGTTTGACTGACCAAAAAGTAAAAACTCTCGGGGGTGAAAGTTGCCACGCAGTTGGGAATTTTAGCGAAATTCCACAAACACGGTTTTGTTTTTCTGGACTTTTGGGTTTCTCTTTTTCCCGTTCCCCTTTTGAAAAACCCCGGGGATTTGGAGTTGAAAAACCATGTCTGTGTCCTTCATGACTTTTAATGCGAGAAGGGGCACAAAAAAGCCATCATCCAGGTATGAAAATTTTCAAAACCTGCACACTGAAGGGATGAAGGTGTTTTAAACCACCCCGGTGAAGGGCCCTTTTGGGACAGAGTCAGGGCCAAATTGGAAAAACCCCGAACTGATAAACCCATCTTGAAAGGCAAAGCGAAAAAACGGGCAGTGATCCCGACAGATGGGATGTGGGAAAAAAAGGGGATCCTTCAAGTTATGGAAGGAAAAAACTCCTAGTTTTTAAGGATTCCGAATTTTTTGCTGTATCAGCATTTGAAGGCAATACCTTTATTTTTTCGTTCAACTTTCGTAAATCCCGAATGGGGTCGCCCGTCTTTCCCTTTTGGACTAGGAAAAAACTTTGAATAGAACCCATGACTTTTGCTGGTTTATCTGTACATCGTTTTTTTTCTGAAGAAAGACTGTGATCTTTTTTGGCCCAAAATTTTGTCCCGGGGCGGGGTCCTAACTATGGCTTTGACCCCTAAAAAGTAGGGGGGCGCCGCTGGAACGTACCGTATCCTGTCTTGATGGTATCTAAACCCAAGGTCTATGTTACCTTCCCCCAACGGCCGGGACAGTTGGGAGCATTCTCCGACGACTCCAAACTGCTATGCCTGGCTTAAAGTTTTTCCCCCCCTACTGATTATGGGGCCTGGTCGATGGGACCTGGTAAAAGGTCGGTTCCTCGATCATGGAGGGGTTAACCCTAGATCGTTTTTGTCATACCCCCAATTTTTCTGAACGGGAAAGTGTGGGGGCTGAAAAAAAGAGCCCCTAGGCCACTTTGGTGGGGCCCAGAAAAATTTTTGCAAATGCTCCCTTCGCTCTTGCCGATCGCAGTATCCGTAAACCCTTGCATCAGGTAAAATACCGCCCGGCCACTGGAATTAGCCAGATCCTTCCTGATTGGCAGGTAAAATGTTTGACCCAAACCGATTGCTTCTGGCAAATTTTGCAGACAAGATGCCCTTGCCCGGGTTACTTAGTGGTGATGAGTGCTGGCCCCAATAACCCCAATACGCCCTTTTTTTAACAACTTTTTTAACGCCCCAAAAAATTTCTAGAGTTTTTCCTAAACCTGCCCGAGTAGTGGTTTTTGTTGGCTCTTAATGTCTGTCTCTTGGCCTCCTTACCGGACAACGAGGATTGTCAGTAACTTAAGGTCCCAAAGCTTAAAGTTTCGATTCTCGCTCCCTGGGTTTTTTTCCCCCATACCCCTCTGGGGGGAAAACCCCTTACAACCGTCTACACCCTGCTTAAAATGGGGTCCCCTTTTTTGGGAATTTTCCCGGGCTTTCCTAACATCTGGGGAATTCCCAGCTACGGGAAATTGACACAGTAGGCTGTGCGGGGGAAATACTCCCCCATCCCCCTTGCGTGGGGGCTGGAGCTGTCTTTTCCTGTGCATTAACCCGGACCTTGTGCATTAAATGCTTGAAAGAACATAAAATGCAGGCTTCCTTCGAAACCTCAACCTGGTCATCCCCTCTTTTTCGTCGCATTCTCCTCACTCCATAAAGGGTTATTTGCATGCATAAAACGGTCCGAAATCATCCCTCTCTTGACGGATTTTAACTCATCCCCACCCGAAGGCGATGGCTGGGGTGCTTACTGAAAATTTTCGTGTTTAAAATTACCACTAAGTCGAAAGTTCCCCAAATTTGAACTGAGGTCACCTTGGGCTTTTGGGACTAGGTGGCTTTCTTCCTTTAGGGGGGGGGATGTCAAACATGAGCCCTGAGAAATCATCTGGCCTCTTGATTTATGAGAGGAACTACTGGGAAAAATTTTCTTTTTACCCCATTTAAAAAGTTTGCTCTTTGCTTCTTTCCCCGGGAAAAAAGGGGGGGTAGCCCTTTTGGCGTGCAAGGGACTTTTTTTTTTCTTTTTTTTTTTTTTTCCTTTTTTTTTTTTTGTTTTCTTTTTTTTTGGGTACTTAACAAAGTCCGGGTCGGTCACCAAAAATGTTTTGGTAAAAAGGGAAAAAGAACAAATGAACCCCAGTATTTTAAATTCGGGAAAGGGAACTGCAAGATTCCAAAAAATCGCATTAGTTGAAAAAAACAAGCAAAAATGCCATAACAATAGATTTGAAAAAATCACTAGATATTAAAAAATTAAAACTTCCTTAATCCCCAAAAAATATCTGCCTGGTATTATTAAACACATTAACCAGTAAAATTTTAATATAAGATGTGCAACCCTCTTCATACTCCATTCAGAAAGTCTGCGAAAGAATCCTTGAAAATCTATTTAAAAAATTAATATCCCATCTTCACGGGCCAGCAAAAAGGGAAAAAGAAAACTCTCGTCTGCTCGAACAGCTGCCCTGAGAACCATCATAAATGCCTGAAAACAACAGAAAAAAATAAAAAAAATCTCCTGCTGCTTTTCAACGCCCCGTCGAAAATTTTAAAGGGGAAAAAAACCACTGCACCTGGGGGATTTTTGAAGCCCCGCAAAAAACGTGCAGTTTGAACAATTTTTCCGAAATCAAAACAATGCCCCTACCCGTCGGTCTCAGATAGGCGAAAGGCAAGGGGAAAGTGGTTGGTTCACCTGGATGTTATATAGCCAAACCCCAAAGGGTCAGTCCCCTGACATTTTGATTGGTCTCGAGGAATGCGAGGAATGGCGTCTTTAAAGGTAAGCCCGGGTGAGGGTCGAGTGATTTGAAATGTCCCCAAAAAATTCAGCTTTTTAAAAAGCTGTCTTTTTTAAATAAACATTTTCCCCTTTTTTAAAAGACATCAGTGACCCACAATGCAATACGGTGTTTACATGCTTCATTTAAATCGGGTTTTCCCTGTAGGAGTAAAAATTAATAATTTGCACTGACTCAGAGTTTATACTTTTTTGCAGTTGTGATTTTAAAATTAAAGTTTTGCAAATTCACCTCGCAACTTTTGGGGAAATTACAGCTCGTAATTTATCCTCTCTCATTTAAACCGCTGTGACGAACATTGGGTTACATATGAAACCCCGGAAATTCGGATCTCGTTTAGAGGACCAATCTACTCAGGAAAACAAATGCCCCAATGCACACTGCGCGATTATTGCCCCAGCTGCCACTGTCCGCGAAAACAAAAAAGGCGCAGGTGCCCACATACCAGTTTATCCCGGGGCCCGAGCCATGACCCGGGCACTCACGGGGGTCAGACCTGTGATGGGGCGGGACTCTCCGTTTCCTCCTTCGGGAAAAAGGGGTTACATACAGTACATAATCGAACTTCCCTTTCGGTCAGAACTCTCGCGTCACATAGGGGCCCAAAACGAATTGGATCCTCTACCAAAGCGCCAGGGATACTGCCCCTTCCAGTGCCCTAGGGAGTTGCCGGGCCCATTTTTTTGGTGTGGGCCCAGGCTCGCAACAAGAAACCATTCATGTTGCATAGCATACCCCCAGTGGCTGGAAACACGGGGAAAAATCACCCATTCCACTTGGAACAGGGAATTGCGAAGCCCAACCCTTTTCCAAGAGGTTTCGGAAGCAAATACAGTATGAACTCTTTTTTAGGGTAGGAAGTTTGGGGTGATGGAAACCCTTTTGAAAAGGGCCAATCTGCCAGGGAAAACGGTTCGAGGGCTTACAGGGATTTTACACATATGGGATCAACTTAGGTCCCACATAGGGAAAAGCCAGTCTCTACGTTCTAGGGTTTTTTCGAGTAAAGGCCTTGGCGGACGTTCCGCTGAGTCTGGCTGCCAAGAGGATGGAGGACTTGACGGGGTTACGTACGGACTTTCTGGACCAGTTTTGCCCCTTTGGGGTAAGGCGCAGAGGATTTTTTACTTTAAATACTGCTTTTTGTTAAAACCTAAGCTTTTTGACATTTAAAAAACTTTGGGTGCACCAGCAATCCGATGTTTTGCACCCCTCTGAATCCGGGTTTAAAAAAGGGAACAGATCTGACATCTTTCCCAGGCTAAAATTTTTTCGTCGGACAATACCAGGGTGGTGGTGTTTGTATGTAAAGATCTTTGCAATACTGTTGCTTTTTCAAAATCGTTCCAAAAAATTTGAACTACTGGTACAGGGCTTAGGCTTTAAAACTCTTTTCTCTATCTCTGTTGCGTTTGCAAAAGACCCTTCGCTCCAGTTTCTGCACCACAGCTTTTAGCTTCCTGCTCCAACATCCTCGGGTTTTGCCCTTTGGGTGGGTGTTTTAAAACGGGAATGACATCCCCCCAATAAGTTTTGAAACATTTGATGCTCTAAACCTTATCAAAATTATTAGCCCAGGGCCCAAACCCCAAATCCCCCCCTCATACTCAAATTGCCCTTCTTTTGACTTACACCCCCTAATTTTATAAGCCTATTTTTAGTCAAAAAAGTGCATTGCGCTATTGTGTATACCTCTGGCCTTCTTTTAAAAGGGCCCCCAAATTGTATCCAAGCGCTCTTTGAAAAACCGGCATGAAAGCTTTTCTCCAAGATGTTCGGCTGTGTTTGGGACAAAAAATTTCCCCTTCCCCCTTGGGAAGGGGCATTTTTTTTTTTTAAAAAACACTTTCAGTCTTTATGATAAGCATACCCCTTAAAAAAGATTAAAAAAAAAAATCATATTCTCGGTTTTCAAATGACCTGGCTAGATTATTCTCAAAAAAATGCCCTCGGGAAAAAGGGCCCGCTTACCCAATCCCATTTTTGGTTGGCTTTCTGTCAATGCAAAATAAAGAAAACCCCCGGCTTCAAAAATGAAAAATCTAAAATTTAAAAAAGAACTCACCAATTGGCACTGATGTGGGGGCATTCGGGAAAAGGAAAGGGGAAAAAAAAGTTTTTTTTCCCCAAATTTACCGTTTTATGTTTTTTAAGCATTATTTTTATGAAAGTCCGATGGTGTCAGGGTTAGGAATTCTTGACGCCCCCTTTGAAATGGTTGTGTTTTTTTGAAGAATGTGTGTGTGGGTGTGTGTGTGGGGGGGTGGTCCTGATGATCCTGGGGAAAACAGCGCGGGTTTGTGCATTACCACTGGCTATTTTATCCCCCTCAGGGGCTTGTTTTTTGTCATAGTTGTTTTATGGATGTACCCTGTTGTTTCCTTTCTCTTTGGCTCCTCGGTCTCCTGGTTTGTCCCCGGCGGAATTCGCCGTTGCAGTGATGTCTTACTATTCCCCAACCGGTTTCACCATTTCACTCTGACCATTGGATCGAGTTGTCCATGCAACTTCCCTGCCGTCTCATCATCATCGGGATCCCTCACATTCAAAAGGACCTGTGACTGTTAGCTTTCCGCATTTCTGAGAACGTGTCTGCTTCCCCTTTTTCACTTGGAACGGGTGCATTCATCCTAAAAAAAGGTCTTTTTGACTTGCTATTGTCTCCTTTTTCCTTACGTTACAGAACGTCTGCCCTGGGGGGCAAGCGGATCATGCACTGAATACTTGCACACAAAAAGCCTTAGGGAGCAACAGGAAGAATCTCGCAGCAACGGGAAGAGCGTGCAGGCATTGGTGCCGGGTTTCCGGGCCCCCCCAGCAGGCCCAACAACTACACCCCCCTTGGCCCAAAAACCCACCCCCAAATTTTCCCCCCCGCACCGTCCGAAATTGACCGGTCTGCCCCCCCAAGAGTTTTTCGGTGGCCAATTTATTGTAAAGCTTTTTTGCCCAAAATGAAATGTTTTTGCTCTCCAACCCCAGCATTTTGCACTGGTTTCGGGTGCCTTCGTGTTTAAAATCTGCCCGGACGGGGGGCCTAGGGGACGGGGGTGTGGGAAAACCATCGCCCCTTTTGTGCTCTTTCCCGGGGGCACTCTCGGAGGGAAAAAGTGTTTGACCGGGCATGCAGGCAAGAGGCGGCTCGCCACTCGCAGACTCCCGGGGAAAAATTTCGTCGCCGATATTCCTCGATTTTCGCCCCCCTGCAAATCCCGCAAAACGGCGGCGAAAAGGGACATTTTCCTGCATGGGCTGGCGACTGCATCCAACCAAGATTTATACCCTGGACCTGCCAGAAACTCGACGATCTGATCGACTCTTAAGGGACCACGCCGCAGGGTTTTGGAAAAACAAAATCGACGACATTACACGAGATTTTGGATCTCCCATCAAGCTTGTGTGGTCACCCCGTAAACGTCGAGTCCATGGGGGGGTCAGCCGGTCCCCCGGGAGGAGGAGGAAAAAACCCAGGATTGTCCCTCTACTGTGGGGGATCGGACATTTTATCAAAAATTTCCCAGTAAAAGGGGGGCCCGGCAGGGGAAAAGGATCCTGTCGGGGGGGGTCTCCTCCAAAAAACCCTTTTCCACCCTCCCCCCGGGGAGAGCAGTGGGCACTCTCACATCCGGTAAAGCTTTCTCGATTCCGGGGCTAAAGGGTAACTTTTGACTGGTCTTTGCAAAACAATTCAATCCCCCCCCTACCTCCCTAACAGACCCAGTCAACGACTAAATGGTCAACTTCCCAAGCTATCCATACCATGAAACCTCTCACACCCGGCATCTTCTGAAGACGTCATTTCCTCTGGACTCCCCCAGGTCCCTTTGCCCTCGCCACCCTGGTTGTGCTGCAAAATCCCGGGGTGGCTGGGGACTAACTCTTTTCTCCCGGGGAGCATGAGGGTTAGCGTTTTGTTTAGTGTCTGCGGGATTTCTGTCTTTTTCTGTCTTGGGGAAGGGCCCGGGTAATTTGTCAAACGTGCCCCCAAAACCCCTCACCTGAGGGAAATGTTCATAAGTCAAGCGCTTCTCTTCCTCCACATGTCCCTTTTACGTGTTTAGAACTGCCAGGATTCCGCCAAGGGCATTTTTCTCTCTGTCTGTTCCCGAGAGGGGGGGGATGGAGAAATATTTTCCGATTCTGGCATCCGATTCTCCCACCTTTCTCTTCTCCCCGCGGGGGTGGGGGTTTTTTTTGTGGGGAAAAAAGGACGGTTCCCTTTCCCTTTCATTGATTCCCAGGGTTGAAAAACACACGGGAAAAAATCTTTCCTTTGGGGGTTGATTCTTAGCCTTTTGGAGGTTGCAGGGAGCGTCGGGGCTTCAAAAAAATTGGACTTCGTAATGTTATCTTTGGTTGCACAGGGAAGGGGTGAAGGAAAAACGCGTTTTTCACCCCCAGGGGCACTTTGAATACTTGGTTATGTTTTTTGGGGTCTCCTAGCCCAGCGGTCTTCCGCCCGTCAATGATGTGCTGAGAGCCCTGGGCATCGTTCATTTATTTCTACCTGGGTGACATATTGTTTTTTTTTGTCTCTCCGGAACGTTCAGCATGTAGAAGTGCTTCAAGGGTTTACGAATGGGCTTTTTTTTCAAGGGAGAAAAGCCTTTTTATGCCCAGTGTCCCTTTTCCCGGTTCCCTCATTTTCTGAGGGGGGTGGATGGTTGACAAAATTAAGGCTGTGGTGGATTGGGCCAAACCAATTCCCCTAAGGCCCTACAGGTTTCTGGGTTCGCCAATTTTTACCGATGTTTTTTCTAAATTTCAGCCCTACCGCGCCTCTGACTGCCTTTACCTCCCCCAAACGCGTTAGGGGGCGAGACAGCCCAAATGTTTCACCAAACCGAAAATCGCTTCGTTTCGGCTCCCCTTCTTACGACCCCCCGTCGTCCTCCGTTCTGGTGGGGGTCGATGGTCGGGTGGGGGGAGGACATGCTGTCCAGCCTCTTCTTTGACGCAAGATGCCTCCTTTTTTTCTTTTTCATCGTTTGTCACCTACCGACGTAACTATGACATGGGAACAGGGAGTTGTTGGCAGTCAAATTGCATTGGAAGAAAGGCGACTTGGTTAGAAAAGGGGGGGACCTTTTACGTCGGATGTCACAAGAACTTGAATAAATTTAATCTGCCAAAAGACCAAAACCAGGGAGGGTCGGGGGGGGCTCTTTTTTTTTTTTTTGGTCATTTTTACTTTACTTTCTACCCTCCCCGGGGTTTTAAAAACACAAACCCTTTTTTTTCGATTTTTGATCCCTCCGAACGCCCCGGGTACTCCCATGCATTTTCCCCGGGACTTTTCATCCCACACTCCCATGGGGGCGAATCGAAAGGCCCGACGGCCTAATAGGGTAAAAGCCCCGTCCTGTGCCCACCGAACCCTTGTTTGTGCCGGGGAATTATGGTTGACGTTTTCATGGGGCATTGTTTCCAAAGTACCCTCAACCAGGATAAAACGTACAAGATTTTTTAGTTAACAAAGTTCTGGTGGCCCTTATGGGTTGCAAAGGGGGGTTTGGGGGGGCTTTTCGGGGGGTGGGGAAAGCTTATCGCCCCCGTTTGGAGAGGGCGGTATTGCCGCAAAGAATTTTTTTTGTGCCCTCCTTTGGGGGGGTCGCCCCCCAAAATCCATGGCCCCCGGGGATTGTTGAGTATTTGGGAAAACCCCTTTTTTCCATCCTGGTGAGTCGCCCCCTCCGCTCACCCCTTTTTGAGGGGTCAGTACATGGACCGAGCCCGGGCTCGTCCAAGTAAGGGGCACCGGTTTAAGGCCAAAACCCCGGCAAAACCCCCGTGTATGTCGTTGGTTCCAAATGTGGCTTTCTACTAAGAACTTTCCCCCCGTTTGTTTTAATAAGCAGCCCCAAATTCATTGGGCCCCTTTCCTGTCACCAAATCCTTTGCCGGGGACAGTTTTGCCCTTAAACTCCTCCCGCGTACAGAAGAATTCACCCGTGTTCCATGTTTCCAAATTGAAACCCTTATTTTATTCACCCCTTTAAACTGCCACCCCAGTTCCCCCCACCGCCGCGACTCGTAGAGGGGAACCCATTTTCGGTAAATCGAATTTTGACTCAAGCGAGGGGGGCGCGGGGTTTTAGTATTGGTGGACTTGGGGGGGTTACGGTCCGGGGAGGAATTGGGGTTCCCGCTAGGGCATTCTGGATCAGTCCCATTTATATTTCTATCAACAGGTGGTTTTTCTGGGAGCTCCAGGGGGGCACTCCAGGGAGGGGTACTGTACGGTTGGGAAATTCTGACGATCCCTTGATGTGTGTGGTATTTTTATGAAAAGAATGTGTGTGGGTGTGGTGTTGGGGGGCGGGTCGTGAGATCCCTTTTTCCCGGGGAAACAGGCGGGTTGTGCATACCCCTTCTATTTATCTCCCTCATGGCCCCGTGTTTGTCAATCGTTGTTTTTTTGGGTGTAACCCGTTGGGTTCCTGTCTCTTTTGGGTCCTCGTGTCTCCCTGGTTTGTTTTCCGCTGGGGTTTGCCGTGCAAATGTATGTTTTCACTTTCCAAAAACTGGATTCACCATTCACGCTGACCCTGGGTCGATTTTCCCCGCAAACTGCGCTGCCAGTCATCACATCACGGATCCATAAATTCAGAAGGACCGGTATGCATTTGCACTTTTCCCGCATTTTTTGAAACTGTGTCTGCTTCCCCCCTTTTTATCTGAGACTGGGGTATTCTCCTAATAAAAGGGTCTGTTTTACTTTCTATTTTCTCCCCTACCTTACGTTTCGATGGCCTCACTTCTAAACATCCTTTTTTAAAGAACCCATACTTTCAATGGCAAACCCAATCCGTCCAAGGACCCCTTTATTACAACCCCAGCGTGTCCAACTTTTTCCCCCCAACAAAAGTGGGTTCTCCCTTTATGCCTTCTCCCCCTTTGAATCGAGAAAGAACCACCAAGTGATACAAAAAAATCTGCGGCCTTGAGGTCTTGATCCCTGTTCTTAAAAGCGAGCCCCTTATTGCCGCTCCCGGGCACAAGAATTTAAATGTCCACAGCTCTCGAGTTTCCCCTTTTATTGGAAAACAGCCCTATTTTTCCCCTCTTTTTAAAGGGGTTTTGAACTACCCAAATTGTTACACCCCAATTTTCATCCTCCATGCCCCTTGCCAAAGTTCTGGAAAGCTTTTCAAAAAACATTTAAAAGATTTCCGGGGTGACATATTATTTGACATCAATCTGGTTTTTGATGGACATGGTGCTAACAGCCACTAAAGGTCCTTGATGATTATTTCAGCATTAGCCACCTTTATAACCTTCTAAGGGCCTTTTCTTTGACCCCCAGGATTCTTTTATAAACTTCCAGTTTTGTTTCCCCCTCTATTTTGATTGGTTGCCAATTATCTCACCCCCCATGTCCACAATTGAAGGTTGAAAAACATTCAAAAACCCACATTTTCCTTTAAAGGTGGCCCCAAGGTCCATCCTGGGCCCAACCTTTTTTTTTATCTACATCAAAGATATAGCCCCGACTGTCACCTCCCGGATTCACTTTTTTGAGATGATACCTTTTGTCCCGTTTTGGGTCCTCTCCAAAACTGCGGCTTCATCTTTAAAATCGCTTTACCTTATAGAGCAGTTTTTGACAAAACTCCACCTCTGTATTAACACCAGTAAAACAAAATTTTCTTTTTTGCCGAAAACCGGTTACCCCCCAAACCCCCCCCACAATCCCGCATGAACCTAGGGTCGGAGATGTAAAAAATATAAAATCTAGGCATTTGGTTGGATTTTATCCCTTCATTTATTCACAATCGTAGCGTATGGGCCTGACCGACAAATTAAAGATTCATCGGGAAATGAGCCCATTCCACGAAAGGAGGATGTGTAATCAACTCCTGCACCACAGGGTTTATAACCCAAACCAACTTTTCAGAGAACGCTTTTCAACATTAAAAACCCTTAGAACAATTAGACAAATTTTAATTTGAAGAAAAGATTGTCAATTGGGGGAAGTAACGAAAAATGCAGGGCTGACCCCACATGTAAAGCCCTAGAGTAAACAATTTTTGGATTATTCCCCCCCCCAGCAAACCAAAGAATTCCCAAGGAACCTGTTTTAACCCTCTTTCTTTACCCGGGCAACCCTTTCTCCCCCGAAAGGGACAGAAATGCCCTTTCCAAAGCTATATCCCAAAAAGAAATCAAAAAACTTTAAAAGGATTCGTCCATTTCTTAACCCATACATTTTGTAACCCCACATTTATTTAAAGTTTCTAATCACTTTTTGTGTTGTCTTTTTAAAACTCTTAATAGCTTAAGGGGGATATTCAGTTTTGTAGGTGTGTTCGAATCTTCTTGCTTGAAACGTTTCTGACCACTTATTTTCAAATGTTCTATTCTTTTAAGGAATCAGTCCAAATATACCCCCAAGAGCGGGAAAATTTACCTCGGCTTATAAGTAAAATTGATTTAATGGGTGGGGCAAAAAATCCAACACCCCAAGAAAAGACATATTTTAATTGGTCAAGACAACATTTGAGGTGTGGGCCAAAAAGCCAGTTTTAAATTCCCGGATACCACAAAATTTCTTTTTAGCTTTGAGCTTACGTTTTTAGCTTTTGCTATCAGTCAGGGTTTGCCCGGGCTTTTTATTTTCCCTTTTTTTTCGGGCCTTCCCTGCTTCGGCTGCCCCGCGCTTTAGCCCCAAAAAAAAACCCCCCTTTGTCAAAAATTTTTCTTTTTTAGCCTTTTTCCAGGGCGTGTTTGGATTTTAAAGCCTGCTCCTGACCCGATGGGGAAACCAAACCAGCCCAACTCCCCATCTTTTTCCACCCCCCCCGGGGTTCCCGGTCATTTTAAGTTGAACCCCCCTGCCCCCGGGAAACCCCTTTTTGGCGGGCCCGAAACTCCAAAACCCCCAACTCGATCTTTTTCAAAAAAACCAGGGCTCCAAGGGGAATTAAAACGCTATGAATTTTTCCTATTCTTAAAAATTCCCCACCTTCCCAAAACCCCCCTTTTCACCCCCAAAAGGACGTTCTTTTTTTTATTAAGTCTTTAAATTTTTTTAAAAACCTTATTTAGGGGTATCTTTGTTTTTCTTAATTAAAGCTTAATGCCAGTTTTTTAAATTAAAAGTGTTTTCCCTTCTTTTGGAATTTCCCGTTTTTGTGTTTAAACCCTTGGGATGCCCTTTTATCGCCTAAACTATTCTTTTTTCCCTTTTTTCTAAAAAATTTTTCCTTTGGGAATTGTTTTTAATTTTGTGGGGCGTGGGGCAGTTTTTAAATTGTTTATAAACCAAAATTTATCTTTTCTTTGCTGGGTGAAAAAGGGAATTACTTGTGTTTGTTTTGGGACCCCCTGGTAAAGGGGGACCGCTTGAAAAAAAAAAGGGGGGGTTCCCCAACCCCCTTTGATATTAAAAAATCCATTTGTTTGAGAAAGGTTTTTTGATTTTGGGTTAATCACGGGGAAAGTGAAAGTCAATCCCAACCTTTTTAAAAATTCTTTTGGGGGAAAATGGCAACAAAGATGGGAAAATAGTAGTACAGGCAGATGGTATTATTATAATATTGAAAATCAGTAAGGAAAAATGAAACCGTTTTATGGAAGACATAGAAAGGAAGAAGTTATGATATCAAGTTAAGGTTTGGACATACAGGATTAAATTCCAACACTTGCAATAATGGGCGAAGCATGAGAATGGTATGTGTGATGCGTGTGATGTATTTAGAAACAATAGAGCATGTGTTTTTTAAGTGTAATAAATATCATGATGAGCGTAAATAGTCTTTTCAGCAACATAAAGAAAAACCAGTGAGTGTAGTGGACCTATTGGAAAGGGTTTGAGAGATAATCAGGTATATATGGCGGTATTTTAACCTTTTTAAAGTGTACAGGATTAGAGTATAGGGATATAGATGTAGTAAATGCTTTCATCCATCTCAGAGAGTGAAGAGCCGAACTGTGGAAGCTGGAGGAGCTGAACACGCAGCGCCAGTTAAAGCATGGGATCTGATCCTTGGGAGTGGGTGGGGCAATTAAATTAAAATTATACAGATACATCACCCATGGAAGTAAATAAGTTATACAGTAGGTGGCGGTAATACTCCAAAGGAGTGAATGGCCATATAACAAGAAGAAGAAGAAGAAGAAGAAGAGGCTGTAACTCAAGTCCACCTCTCCATTGTAAACGGCAGTAAGTGAACTTAAATTTAACATCTGAGATCGTACAATAAGGTAGAAATTGAGTGTGTTCCTCATTTTTGTAATGCCTTGTTTATAGCTAAATTGATTTTACTGCGTGTTCCAGTGCGTCTCAAAAGCTATACTCCCGGCAGGGAATCTCAGTCATCGTTAGCTGAATGGAGCTAAACTGTAATAATTCAAAGGGAAATAAATTGGTGAATTAAGAATAGTTTTGAGCGTGTTCCTCAATCTATTTATCAAAGCCTCGTTATTCATAGCTTGATTGCCAGTGCGTGTTCCACTGCTGAATCAGATGCTATTCGACTCCCTGGGTTAATATTAGAGAATAATGTTTCCCTGTTCACAAAGTGAATGCAATCTCGCTTAACACTGCGTGTGTCCGAGTGTGATGGGAGTGTTTTAAAAGCTTGGTCAAGTAAATGTTAAGTTTGTCCCAACAGCGAAGAAAACCTGTTGTGTTTATGTGTCCAGAGAAACTGGCACGGAGATTTAGATCCGCCGAGATCGCCCTCACTTTTCCCTTAACTACAGCAAGAAGCTGCTATTTGAATTAAGTTAAATTTAACTCTATACGAACTGAGAGTTTAAGCGCCACATCACAAAACCAACTAAAAGCAGTGTTGTTATTTGTACAGTGTTGAAATGCGCCGACATTTCATGTAACATGCTTAACTGTACTTGCAATGCAATGATTCATGTGCTTGTCCACTAGAGTTTGTTTTGGTTGCCACAGTTACGACCGTGGACACGGAAGTCTTAACCTACTTCCGGAGCAACTTTGAACTGCGCACGCGCAGCGCATCGACGCTAGTGTAAACAAACTCCACGGTGTTGCTAAGCTAACGAAACAGTTGTATTTACATTTACATAAGTCTATGCTAAAGCCACTAGCCTCAAAGGTTAGCCGTTACCATTAACATCCAGTGGTTAAATATTGTGTTTGTTTGGGCAACGCTAAAGTGATTTAACCCTTTAAACATCTCAACTAACACTTGTTGGTCTCTCTTTCCCTCTCTTATTTCTCACGATACCATTTATTTGCATTTCACTAGAAAGGGAAATACTGACTCACAATTATTAATTGTGTCAATTTTTTTTTTTTTTGCGTAATACTGTTTTTATTGCATTTTCTTAAACACTTACACAACAATGTACATCACATGTCTGTAACATCACACATAATGTACAAAAACAAAAAACAAAACAAAAAGAAAAAAAACAAATAAACAAACACCGGGGCTCATAATACTTGAAAAATGCAATAGCACAAACCAACATTGGATAAAGTATGTACTTTGGAAGACAGAGTTAACAGTACACTGCAATCAATAATAGCCACAGATAAGATAAATAAAACAAATAGGATTAATGCAAATTAAAATGTATTTTCAAATGATATAATACCTAATCAAGCATTTTTGTTCCTCCTCTATTATATTGTTTATATCCCCTTGCTCAATAAATAATAAAAAGGGACTCCAAATCCTCTTAAATTGGTCTTCTTTACCCTTAAGAATATATGTTATCTTTTCCACTGCAATGCATGAAGATATTTCTCTTAACCATTGAGTTATAGTAGGCCTTTCTATCTTTTTCCAATAAATGGCGATGAGCCGTTTAGCATGTAGAATACACATATCTATCAATACTTGAGTGTCCTTTTTAATTTTCCAGTTATCTGGATGAATTCCAATAATGAAAAGCTCAGGGTCCAGTGGCAATCTCACTGAGACTATATGCCATATCATATTATTAATTTCTTTCCAAAACTCTTTTATTTGATCACATTCCCACATACAATGAATCAACGTGCCTTTTGCACTGTTACATTTAAAGCAAGTATCTGGTACGTTGCTATAAATTTTATTTAGTTTTAGTCAAGTCAAGTCAAGTCAAGTCAAGTCAAGTCAAGTCACTTTATTGTCACATCACCACAGCACATGTGCCTTGGTGAGTGAAATTCTTGGGAGCGTGCACCAGAAATTGCAGAAACAGTTAACATATAACCATACAGACTTCAACAGGTGAAAATATGCAATATGCACATACATATAGTCAGTACACACAGTGTACTATTGGACATACTTACAGTTAGCACTACACATTTTACGCAATATGTACATACATACAGTTAGCACTACACATTATACACTATACACAGAATGTACACATTCTAGATTATGTAGACATATATACGCATGAAAATATGCTAAGTGTACGTGGGGCTGGATACAGATATGTTATGGATGGGCATTGGATGGAATCCAGTGGTAGCAGGTAGATTATTTGTGTTAAATAGTTCGGTGTTGAACTGTCAAAGTTAAAGTGCAGTGTGTGGCATACCATATTGTGGAGTATGCTGTAGGGTGTATTAGTTCAGACTGTTCATAAGTCGGATAGCCTGAGGGAAAAAGCTATCCCTCAGTCGGCTAGTGCGGGATCGGATGCTGCGGAGACGTCTTCCTGAGGGCAGCAGAGAGAGCAGTCTGTGGGAAGGATGGCTGGAGTCACTGATGATCCTCCGGGATTTCCTTATACACCGCCTGGTGTAGATGTCCTGGAGGGAGGGAAGCTCACCTCCAACAATGTGGCTGGCAGTTCGCACGACCCTTTTTCAGAGCTTTGCGGTTGCCAGCGGTGCTGTTTCCAAACCAGGCAGTGATGCAGCCCGTCAGGATGCTCTCTATAGTGCAGGTGTAGAACGATCTGAGGATGCTGGGGCTCATTCCAAACTTCCTCAGCCGTCTCAGGAAGAAGAGGCGTTGATGTGCCTTCTTCAGCACTGCATCAGTGTGTGTAGACACGGTGAGATCCTCACTGATGTTAACACCGAGGAACTTGAAGCTGCTTACCCGCTCCACAGGTGTCTTGTCGATGGTGATGGGTGTGTGTTCTCTGCTCTGTCTCCTGGAAATCAACCACCAGCTTCTTGGTCTTGTCGATGTTGAGTGAGAGGTGGTTGTCCTGACACCATTTAGTCAGGGTGCTCACCTCCTCTCTGTAGGCCGTCTCATCGTTGTCGGTGATCAGGCCTATCACCGTTGTGTCATCATCAGCGAATTTGATGATGACGTTGGAGCTGTGTGTGGCTGTACAGTCATGTGTGTACAGGGAGTACAGGAGCGGGCTGAGGACACAGCCCTGAGGAGCACCAGTGTTGAGGGTCAGCGGGGATGAAGTGTTATTGCCCATTCTGACCACCTGGCTTCTGCCTGTTAGGAAGTCCAGGATCCAGCTGCACAGAGATCTGTTTAGTCCCAGAGTCTGGAGCTTCGCAACAAGTGTGGCGGGCACTATGGTGTTAAATGCTGAGCTGTAGTCCACAAACAGCATTCTCACATAGGTGTTCTTATTTTCCAGGTGGGAGAGAGCAGTGTGTAGAGTGAAAGCAATAGCATCGTCTGTAGAACGGTTGCTACGATATGCAAATTGTAGCGGATCCAGTGAGGCAGGCAGCACAGAGCAGATGTAGTCTCTGACGAGAGACTTATATTACCGGAGTTATATAAGTACGCATAAGCCAATTGTACTGTAACAGTTTTAGTCTGCTGTTAACTGTCTGTGTTTGAGCTTTTGTACATGTTTGTTCCCATTTTTTCTTATCTATCTTTAATCCAAGGTCTTGTTCCCACATGGCTAATCTGGATGTAGATGACTCCTGAGAACCTAACAATAACATGTTGTATAAACAAGATATGTGTCCTCCTCCAAGGCTTGGTTTAGATACACATTTCTCTAGATTAGTTAGCTCTGGCTCAGCAAGTCCTTGTCCCCGGGCAGTACGTATAAAATTCCTAATTTGCAAGTATTTATAATAATGTTTTTTTTAGGGATTTTGAACTTATCAGTAATATCAGTAAATGACATTAGAACGCCATCTTTGTATAGATCTTTAACTTTCCACACACCGTTCTGAGCCCTGAGTCGAAAGCCTAAATCCTTTCGACCAGGTAAAAAATGATCATTCCCCCATATTGGGCTAAATACAGATAGAGACTCTTTTTTCCTTTAGATGAATTCGTACTTTCCCCCAGACATTAATCATGTTCAGTACTATTGGATTAAATGATATTGCACTCAAATTTTTCTGTAGTATTTTTATATTGGCTGAATAAAGATACAAGTTAAAAGGAATCTTCGATTTCACAAATAAATTTTCTATTTCTAGCCATTTAGGAGGAGCACTTGCCGAAAAATGAAACATTATTGCTCTTAACTGGGATGCCCAATAGTATGCTTGAATATTTGGGAGTTTCAATCCTCCCCTATCGTATGGTAGGTAAAGCAAAGATGTCCGGACTCTTGGGTGTTTATTATTCCAAATAAACTGGATAAACATTCTTCGAAGAATGGTGAAAAATGAGGTAGTGGGGGGCAAAGGGATATTTTGGAAATAATAAATTATTTTGGGTAGTATATTCATTTTTAATATATTAATGCGACCGATTAATGAGATTGGTAAACCTGACCATCTATCTACAGACTTAGTAATTGAATTTGTTAGGGCATTGTAGTTCAATGAGGTTATTTTTTCTATATCTGCCACAATCTGGAATCCTAAGTATGTAAATGAATCTGTAACATTAAGATTGGAAGTTAAGTATGATAATTTTGACTTTTCCTCTTGATTGAGAAATAAAATAGAGGATTTAGACTGATTTATCTTATAGCCAGAAAACTTCCCGAACCTTTTATGAGATTGAGTAAAGCTGGAATAGATTGGCTGAGCTCAGTAAGAAATAATAAAACATCATCTGCATATAGGGATATGCAGTGTGTTATTGAGCCGATCCTAATTCCACTAATGTTGCTTTCATCCCGTACTGCAATAGCAAATGGTTCAATTACCAAGAGAAACAAAAGTGGTGACAGAGGACATCCCTGCCGGGTGCCTCTGTTTACTTTGAAAGGCCTTGAAATTATTCCATTGGTCAGAACCTCTGCTGTAGGGTGTGTATACAATAACTTAATCCATGAGCAAAATACTTCCCCAAAACCAAACCTTTGTAGAACCTCCCAAAGGAAAGGCCAACTCCACCCTATCAAAGGCCTTCTCTGCATCTAAAGATAAAATTGCTGTATCTGGAGAACCCTTTTTATGATGTAAAATATGAAACAACATCCTTACATTGTGAAATCCCTGAAGGCCTTTCACAAATCCATTCTGATCACGGTCCACTATATTTGGTAAGACATTTTCTAGTCTTTTTGCCAGTATCTTACTAAGTATCTTTGTATCAGAGTTTAGTAGTGAAATTGGACGATAGGATTCACACTTCGTTTTTAATTTGTTGGGTTTAAGAAGGAGCATAATCAGTGCACCTCTTAAAGATGGTGGGAGTACACCTTGTTGGTATTAGTGTTTAAGAATGTTTATGATAGGTGCACCTCTTAAAGATGTTGGGTTTTTATATTGTTGTTTAGTTGTTTCGTTTGGTCCAGGAGTTCGACCACCTCTCAGATTCTCAATAGCACTTAAAACTTCTTCTTCTGATAAATCTGCTTCAAGATTGTCTTTTACCTCATTAGAAATCTTAGGAATTTTAATCTCATTTAAAAAAGTTTCTTGTTGTTTCTGATCTTCTATATATACTGAGCTGTATAAAGAGCTAAAAAAATCTTTAAACGCATTATTTATTTTAACAGGATCCGTCATAACATCTCCCCCATCTTCCTGAATAGAATTAATAGCACTTTCGGATTGCAACTGTTTGATTCGCCATGCTAAAAGTTTCCCTGGCTTTTCGCCTTGATCATAATAGCTTTGTTTCAGTTTCATCATACTGCTTGCCACTCTAGAGGCGGACATCTCTTCATACTGGGCTCTAAGAAATAAAATTTCCTGATCAATTTTTGTATCATTAATTTTATTTTGAAATTGTCTTTTTTCTAGGTCTTTCAATTTAGAATCCAGAAGATTTAACTTTTGATTACATAATTTTGATTTTGTTTTATTGTAACTAATTATCTGACCTCTAATAAAGGCTTTAAATGCTTCCCACCTAGTACTAGCTGATGTTTCTGAAGTATTCATATCGAAATATAGGTCAATCTGTTGTTCCATATATTCAATAAACTTTGAATTTCCTAGCCACTTTGGATGTAATCTCCAGTTTGGTGGGTCACTTCTTAAATTGGCATCTATGTATATCAGAGATATGGAAGCATGATCTGATAGTACCATACTATCATACCAACAGTCCTGAATCTTCGACAGGAGAGGTGCTGATATAAGAAAATAGTCAATTCTTGAGTGAGTCTTGTGCGTACTTGAGTAACATGAGAATTGGATATCTGTGGGCTTTTGGTTTCTCCATATATCAATTAAATTTTAAGTCATGTATAAAAGATTTTAGTACTTTTCTTGTTTGAATTGTGTGACCGATCGACTCCAGAAGATCGATCTTTACATGGATCTAGGGTGCAATTAAAGTCACCTCCCATTATATAGTGACCCTGAAATGAGGAAATAGTTAAGAATAGGTTAGTAAAGAATGCCGCATTATCTATATTGGGACCGTATACGGTAATTAAGTTTAGTGTTTCTGACAAAAGGGTTCCCTTTATAATGACATATCTCCCCATAGTATCGTATTTTACCTCAGACATCTGAAATGGGTATAGATTTATGAATCAAGATAATTACCCCTCGTGCTTGGCTACTATAAGATGCAGAAAAAACTTGTCCAGGCCATCTCCTTCTAACCCTTATTGTATCTTCAGATCTTAGATGTGTTTCTTGAAGGAACACAATTTTGCACTGCAATTGTTTGAGTCGGAGCATGACCTGCTTGAGTTTTGTAATACTGTTAAGTCCCCTACAGTTCCAGGATGTAATTTTAAGCTTTACTTCTCTAGACATTGTTATTAATTATGTATGCAATGCACCCTTTTCTTCTATTCAACACTTGAATGTCCCCAAAATACACCAGAATGAACAGATTCGTAAAATTATAGACCAAAAATAAAAAGCAGCCCCTAGTTGAAGAATTAGACATAAAAAAAAGAAGAAAAAAATACGAATTAAACTAAATGAACACATTTCCCAGGTCTTTTCGACCACCCTTATCCCCTGAATTTAACTTCACTAGAAACGACACGGGTCCACCGACTCTCTCTTCCTGAGGAACCGTTCTCCTTATGTCAACTCGCGCCATCACTTCCGTACTTAAGCTCTTTAGTATGTAGCTAACTATTTACACTGATAGGTTACGCGAAAAAAAAAAATATCAGCAAAAAATAAAATAAAATACACAAATATATAAATTAAATTACAGGATGGGGGGCAAAATATAAATTTCCCCACACAGGTCGGTGAACATTGTCCAATTACGTTTGCACTCTTTCAGTCGCAACCCCATGCCCATGCAAAAATTAAATAAATAAATGAATGGTCGACTAATAGTAATAATAAAAATGATCAAAACAAGTGTATAAAGTGGGCATTATCAAAGTCTAAAGTCTCTGGCATTATATTTTTAATCCAGTTTATTACATCAGTGACTCACCCTATTTCTATTGGACTCTACTCTGGTGGATTGTCCAAAAAGGTTTCAACTTCTCCAGGGTTCTCAAAAGTATATAATGTTCCATTGAAAGACACCTGTAGCCGTGAGGGGAAGAGGAATCTGTAATCCAAACCTTTTGCTCTAAGCTTTTTCTTGACCTCGTTGTAGCGCTGGCGTTTCTTGCTGACCTTGGCTGAAAAATCAGGAAAGAGCATCACTCGCTTGCCTTTGTACAGAACCTCTTTTTTTTCTCTGGCCGCATTCAATACCCGGACTTTGTCTTTGTAATTGAGGAACTTCATTATTAATGCCCTCGGCGGTGCTTTGTCGTCTGATCTGACACTTGCGATTCTGTGAGCTCGTTCAATAATCAGCGGAGAGCGAAGAGGTTCCATCCCCAGTGCGTCAGGAAGCCAATTTTCCAGAAAGCCACACGCGTCCCTGCCTTCAGCTTTCTCCGGCAGCCCCACCAACCGTACGTTGGAAACGCCGACTGCGATTTTCCAGATCTTCTGTTTTAGCAGACAGCAACTTTATTTTGTCTTCCAACATTTTAGCTGTGGATTGTAGCTTGTCAACGGTGTCCTCGTTCTGAGATATTCTCTCCTCTGCTTCTGTCAATCTAGCGGAGCAGTCACCTATTTGATTCTTAACGTCCGTCAAGATGGTTAACACCGATTCAAATTTAGCAGAAAACTCAGACTTTAATGAGATGATTGCTGAAAAATATTATCCAAGTTAGCGGGATTGCTTTCCCTCGATGTCTCTGCGTCTGAAGACTCGGCCTCCGAAGTTTGTGTAACACCCGCTAACTTCACCTCCTCGTGGTCTTCGGAGGCGGAAAGCCCTTCATCTCGATCTGATTTAGACGTTTTTCCTCCTTTATTTTTCGACAGTTTAGGTGCCATATTTGTTAAGAATATATGAAATATCAGTAAATACTTTCTATTAGTAATGCAAGAGCGATTATTGATGAAATTAGATGAAAGTGGAAGCGACGCAAGATAACGTTACCGCTTATCTCCACGCCATAACCGGAAGTTCCAATTGTGTCAAATTTAAATTTAATTGAAACATTAAATTTATTTGGAATCATTCAAATTTCCCCCTCAGATCATTTCATATGATCATTACTTCTGGTATTCTTTTTGGGCCTTATTATTTTAGGTACGAACAAGACTTGAACTTTGAAAGTTTAAGTAAACTTATTCTACCTAATTTATTTATTACCCATCTGAATATATTCTATTCAGACCTGTACTTATTTTATTGTGTTTTACCCCTCTTTCTTCCTGTTTTGGTTATACACTTAACCACTATTGTTTTATTTATAGATTTTTTTCCTTTATTTAAATTTTTGCTTATTTTGCCCATTTATTACTTTTTAATTTGACCTTTTCTTACCATTTCTTTCCTCTGTGTATCCTAGCTTGGGCACGACACACCTGAGCCCTAAAAGGAGACATTGTTATCCCTCACTACGAGTTCAAATAAATTAGAAAGACAACTCTCTTTCACTTAAAGTTTATTTTGTTTGATTAGTTGTGCAGCAACTAAAACAACGCTCTCCTCGTAGCTGAGATAACCTCTACTGAGACTAACCATCTCCGTCCTCTCTCTCCTTTCCTTTCATCTTCACTTTTAACATTTGTAGGGACATGTAAGAACCATCAGTCAATTCTAAGTGAATGAATACACAATCTTGTCCAAGAAGACGAATCACCCTTATGAATTTGATTGTAATCAACCCCTCCTTTGTTCTTCCTAACCTCGCTACATTTGGAAACGCAATCCAAGTTTTAGCATCTTATCCAACGCTGAGATCAATTTAATAGAGATATGTGTTGAACAACTGTCGCCTTCGCAGCCTCCCTGGTGAGCGGTCCAACTGTAAGGTGTATGGTGTCAATCCTGTCAGACTAAGGAAAGAGATATCAGCATTATTATTGTATTCTTTTGTTCAAAACAAGATATTTAATAATATTGTTTATTTTCTTGATAACATTTGATTGGAAAAAAATTGTTTTCCTCATTTGAAAAACATAAATTGTTGCTTGTCATTGAATTTGTTTTTCACCTCTTTCTCTCTTTTCCTCTTCCTCATTAGAGTGACAAAGTCTTCGCATCTCTAGTCTACTTAGACACCCTGAGACCAGCACAGTCATCACCACACTTCACTAGTGGTTCACAATTACTGATACAACACTTAGTTGTCACACCACACATAGGCTTTTACTCCACACAGATCTGTGTCAGTCTCTCTTCTCCCCAGCGTGCCAACATGCCACAGACTGTAGACCCCATCACCCATGGGGAAGATGTGAACACTTGGCTGAGAGGCATGACAGACAGCCTCACCCCAAGAGATTTGAACTGTTATTATTTTTAATAATAATTCTAATCCTGAGAAGATTCCTGACACAAGATTCAAGCCAGAACAACAACCACGAGGAGCTAGTCAAGATCACCAGCTCCCTAAGCTATGCCTTCACAACCCAGCTGAAACTGAGCGACAAGCACATCACCCACCTTCAAGAGGAGCTGACACGTGCTCAACATCGCATAGACAAGCTGGAAGTGAAAGTTCAAGATCAACTCAAAGCACCCAACGAGAGGGAGCAGGAAACAACGGAACAAGTTAAGAAGCTCCAAGCAGCCCTGGTAGCAGCTCAGCTCGACCAGCAGCATGCAACAGCTGCCCAGAGAGACCTGGTAAACAGACTCCAGTATGCTGAACAGCTACTAGAGAAAGCCAAGAATGACATCAGAGACAAGAACTCTGAAATCAGTGCTTTGAAAGACCACCTTCAAAGGTACAGAACTGAAATGGACAATCTGACCCAACAACTAGACGATACCAACGATGAGCTATACATGGTCAGAAAAGAACTCCAATATGCTTACAAGCAGAAACAAGAGCCAAGGAAAGAGAAACTTCTCTTAGCCTCATCACTGCTGAGCAGAGCAGAGTCCCACGTCCAAGAACTGGCATATGACGAAAGGAGCGAAGGGCCACAACCTAAAACCTCACCTGCCTTCACCGCACAACCCTTTCCTGTCAACGAAAGAAAACCTCCCGTCCAAGACCTTGGAGCTGCACATGGGATGACCATCAAGGACCTCAACAAGCTGTCTGAAAACATCAGCAGGTTCAACCCGAACTCCACAGAGGGCCACGACATCCAGGCTTACCTGCAAGATATCGAATTTCATCTGGAAATGAGACCTCATGTGACTGACAGAGACAGGTTATACATCCTTAGAGCCACGTCCAGTCCTGAGGTACGAAACTTCCTAGATAGACACCCCAGTCAAACAAAGTCAAACTACCAGCGACTTCGTGAGGTCCTGATTAAAGAGTTTACAGACCCAGAGTCTGAACATGGACTGTTGACTGCCTTGGAAAACCAAACAAGGTCGACAAGAGACTCCACAAGCTTACTACAACCGACTCCGACAAGCCTACTTTGGTGCACACAACAAGCCTGACCTTGAAGAGGATGTGAACTTCAAAAGCCTCTTCCTAAAGAATCTGCACCCTGGAGTCAGCCACCATCTAGGCGTCAGGGCCTGTCCACACTCCATGACCATCCAACAGTTGCGTGACCTAACACAGAAGGCCTATAACAAGCAGAAGATGGCCTCAAAGAAAGGTAACAAAACATCCACACTCTTGAACTCTGTCAACAAAGACTCAAGCCTTGCACTGAACAACACCCAGTGGCATCACAACACCAGAGTCTTCCATCAAGAGCACAGAGAATGTGACACCCATGTCCACAACCGCTTTCAGGCCAACTGCTGGAAAAATCCATGGGACCAGCCACGCTTCTCAAGAAACCAAAAGGATAAGAACAACTGGAAACCTAACCAGACATCCAAAGGTAATCACTTGACTCATCCAAGAGCAAGTCGTGTGGGTAAGCGACAACAAAACCCACCTCAGCACCACTCAGACATGCACAATTCTGAGTATGCACAAGAACATGACAGCTTACTGTCAGAAGACATGGAACAAGTCATGAGACAACTGAAAGAGTTCCTTCAAGACCAGTTTCACACTTATGACCACAAAGTTGAGTCATGCTTGCTGTGACCAGCGACAGAACAGAAGGCCGGTGATCACCTGGTACACCACATCAGAGATGACAAGCACCTGTTCAACAACCACCCTGAACGAACAAGTCTTTAACGGCCAACCGTTGATGAAAAATCTGAGGTACTAAAGAACATCACCTCAGAAACCCAACGCTCACTAACAAACTGTCAAATGAACTCCAACTCCAAGAACCACATTCCCGTCTGTGCAACAGCGACCACCAGAGCACAGAAAGTCAGAAAGTCTGCCACAGCCAGAAGGCATCACAAGAAGAGTGCAACATAGGAGACAAAGTTTTGCAACCCAGCTTCACACAGCCCTGCCAAACTACCTCCGACTGTCTGCTAAAGAACTTCCTGCCTTGCTGGACTGACCCCCCATTAGACCATGGACACGCCCTCATCCAAGCCAAGGATGCAGAGAGCCAGTCTTCAGTGACAAGCAAAGGGGGGAGACTACACAGACTGAAACAGATCTGACCACACATACACTACACCTTTAACACACACAACATTACCTACACCCTAACCACATCTACTGATAACACATTCAACAAACATTTTCTTCCCACAGGTAGAATGTCCAAATTTTAGTTTAACAAAGTTACATATACCCTCCAGGAAGAAACATGCAGCCATCGTCACAATAGGTTATAACATCTGACACTAAGTTAAGGTACATGATGCACTAGCTGCACATGACATCCTAGCTCAACAGTAGTTGTAGGCCATGCTAGGAAAACCCACAGCAGCTTTGTTTTGTTTTGTTTTGTTCTTCTTTTACCTATCCTTCTCCTTCCCCTCTTTCCTGAGTAGGTGAAACACCTAGACACCCTGCAAGGGTCGAAGGTCTGATATTAGGATTGACTCACCACACCTAATATCCGCCAACCAATCTAAACTGAATGGAAGCCAGAGAGCTCCATGCACGATAGGTCAACTCATTTAATTGCAAATGATGTTACTAGAAAATTAACGGTAAACGTTTAAATTAAGACAACCTAGAAGAACCAAACAAAGTTAACCACAGATTTGATTGATGAATCAAAATACAACAACGATTTCCAAAATGATCTAAACTATCCTCAATGTACTAAACTACATTGACTAATTGAACTTAACCACGTGTACCTAAATAATCTGATGCCTGCACCAGTACAGTAACTGTCATGGAGGTGTTGTCTTGTTGTTTGCTGTGTTTGTCTGCTTCTTCTGCCTTTGTTTCTCCAGCGATCGACGATGTCTTCAGCTAAACACCTCGCCGATCAAAGGGGGGTTATGTAGCGTATGAGGCCTGAACCAGACAAATTAAAGATTCGATCGGGAGCCTGGTTGAAACATGAGCCGAATTCCACAGAAAGGCAGGATGTTGTAAATCAACTCCTAGCACCACAGTCTGATAACCAACCAACTCTTTCAGAGAACAGCTTTCAACATTAACACCATTAGAACAATTATTGACAATTTCAATTCGATGAAGAGATTGTCTAATTTGGGGCAAGTAATCGAAGAGATGGACAGTCTGACCCTCACATGTTAAGCCACGAGAGTAAACAAGATCTTTGGATTGACTTCCCCCCACCTAGCAGAACCAGACTGAAATTCCTAAGGAGACCTGTTAACCCCTCTGGTCTTCACCGGACATATCCTTACTCCCCAGAATGGCACAGAGAATGCCTTCCAATGCATATATGCACCAAAATGAACTCAAAAAAAAGACTTCTAAATGGATATCAGTCCATTGCTTAACACCATATCATTTATGTAACCCACACATTTATTATAATGTTTCTAATCACTTGTTGTGTATGTCTTTTTAAATAACTCTTGAATAGCTTAAGGGGTCATATTCATGTTTAGTATGTGTGTGTTCGAATCTTCTTGCTTGAAACGTTTCTGACCATCAGTTATTTGTCAAATGTATCATATTCTTGTTATAGGAATCATGTCCAAATTATACCCTGCAAGAGCGGGAAAATTCGGACCTCGTGCTTGATAAGATAACATATGATTTATGAATGGGTGGGACAAACAATGCAACACCCCGAGAAAAGACAATATTTAATTGGTCAAGACAACATTTGAGGTGTGGCCAAAATGCCAGTTTAAATACTCAGGACACCATCAAATTTTTGCTTTTAGCTTTGAGCTTGCGTTTAGCTTTTGCTATCAGTCATGCCGGCTTTTAGCCTGCTTTTTAGCTGCTGCTTTTATTCATGCTTTGTCATCACTTTTAGCGTTCTTCGAGCGCCGTTCCAGCGTGCTTCGGACTGCACCCCTGCTGCTACTTAGCCACGATGAGAAGAAACACCACCTAGTCTCGTCAAACTTTACTTCTATTCTTTTACTTTAGTTTCTTTTCTTTTCCGTTTGAGAGTTTCATGTTCTGAGTTAAGTTTTGTAACGCCGTGTCTCTGAGTCTGACCTCGAGTGCCCGTCTGAAACTTCAGCCAGCCCACAACTCTGCATCTTCAGACAACTCCCAACCACGGGCTTCCCAAGATGTCACTTCAACGACTACTGAACTTCCAGCCAATCAGCAGCCTCGGGAAACCCCCTTTTCAGCGACAATAAAGGGAACCCCGTTACACAGGCATCACAAGTAACGTACCTCCAGACTCTGATCTGTACTGGTGTATCTAATATAATTTTAACCTAATTTATGAACTCAATGCAAGGGTTAATTAATTGATTGATGGTTGTTCATGTCTATGCAATTTCACGTATTGCTGTAAACTTGGGATTCCACATTTTCATTCTCTTAAACTCATTCTTCCCTAACTTTCTATCTTCCTGCAACTTGTGTGAATGTGTGAGTGCGTGTGCTTATGTGTTAGATTAGTTTATATGTCTTAGATTTTATCTACTAAAGCCTTATTCATATTGAAAAGAGAAGTATCTTGTGTTTTGTGCTTACAAGTTAATGTCTTAAACTGCCGATCTTGTTACTGCGCTAATTAATAGTGTTTTCACTATACTTTGGATATTAATATCCAGCGCAGATTTGATGTTAAACGGCTCGTTCAGTGAATCGCTGGCCGTTTCAGTGATCAGCCGTGAAACAGTGATTCTGTTCAAATTCCCTTTAAAATCTTAAATGATTCCCTTTGAGCTAAATTGACCTGTTTCCCTTACACATCAATAACCTTCAAACAAAAGTCAAAGCTAGGCTAGCCTTTCTGTTCCGCAATAAAGCTTCCTTTACTTATGCTACCAAATGCACACTTGTTAAGATGACAGTACTGTCAATTTTGGATTATGGCGATATTATCTACAGAATGGCACAAACACAGCCCTAAAAAAAACTTGACACAATTTATCATTCAGCCATCCGTTTTGCTATTAATGCACCCTTTCACACTCATCACTGTGACCTATATAAACTGGGCTGGCCCTCCCTTCATACCCGGCGACTCCATCATTGGTTTCTCTTCATATACAAGACAATCCTGGGCAAGACACCTCTCTATTTGTCATCTCTTCTTCATGCCGTTCATAAAACCTATTACACAAGATCAAGTAATTTAATTTAATTTAGTACCCCTCCTACATCTACTACTTTTGGACGTAATGCCTTCCACTTTGCAGCAGTATATGACTGGAACATACTTCAAAATACCCTGAAACTTACATCTCTGATACCAATCTCCATCTTTAAGCAGAACCTTCAAAATTATATAGTTGACTCTTGTTCCTGCTGACAATCATGAATCATATTTATATACACATACTTCAGCATGTTACTATTTTTCTTCTTCTCTTTTTTCTTTGTTGTCTTTTTTAATTCAATTGCTTGTTTTATGTGTCATGTGTTTGACTATGTACAGTTGTACAGTATGTTCCTATTTATTCCTGTAGCCTCTTGGCCAGGTCATGCTTGTAAATGAGAAGTGGTTCTCAAACAGTTTACCTGGATAAATAAAGGAATAAAAAAAAGAACACGAAGGCTGTAAAATCTAGTAAATGTGTTGGGGGTTGCCCAGCCCACAGCTCTACAAATATCTGTCAGTGAGGCACCACAAGCCAGCATCCAGGAGGATGCAACACTTTTAGTAGAGTGTGCTTGCAACCTGAGCGGGCAGGTCACACCCTGTGCCTGATAAGCCAGGGTGATGCATCCACAATCCAGTGGGCCATCCTCTACTTAGAGACGGCCTTCCCCTTCTGCCGGCCTCCATAACAGACAAAGAGCTGGTCTGAGGTCATAAAGCTTTGTGTCCGGTCTATGTAGCATCTCAATGCTCAGACGGGACAGAGCAAAGCTAGGGCTGGGTCTGCCTCCTCCCGAGGCAATGCTTGCAGGCTGACCACCTGATCCCTGAAGGGAGTAGTGGGAACCTTGGGCACATAGCTGGGCCGGGGCCTCAGGATTACCTGGGAGTCAGCCGGCCCAAACTTTAGGCACGAATCGTTGACTGAAAATGCGTGCAGGTCCCCTACCCTCTTGATGGAGGACAGTGCATGCAGGAGCAGAGTTTTCAATGAAAGAAACTTTAGCTCGACTGACTGCAAAGTCTCAAATGGGCCCTGCTGTAGTGTTTTAAGCACTAGAGACAGGTCCCAAGAGGGTATGGAGTGGGGCTGGGGAGGATTTAACCTTCTCGCCCCCCTTAAGGAACCTGATGACCAGGTCATGCTTACCTACCGACCTCCCTTCCACGGGGTCATGGTTAGCAGCAATCGCAGCGACATAGACTTTAACCCTCTGAGCTCTAGGGGGTTTTGGGGGCCTGGAGAAATTTTTACATCCCCTGAACATCCCCTTTTTTCAGTTGCTTATAAATAGATACATGGCTAAAGTCTAATAACACTGTAATCAGTACAAACTGGGCTACAATAATATGTAAATAGCATGCATGTACATGATTGTGTTTTTGAGAAAACAACATTTATGCGTGGTTAGTAAAAAACTACAATTTTGAAGTCACTGAAATAAGGTCATAAAACACATACAAAACATTTGTTCACAAGATTGTCAAACCTGGAGCTTGTAGCCTAGAATTTTTACTTCTCTCCTTAGAGTTACAAATGACCTGCTCTTATCATCTGATCGTGGTTGTATCTCTCAATTAGTGCTATTGGATCTTAGTGCTGCGTTCGACACTATTGACCACACTATTCTTTTGCATAGACTAGAACACTTTGTTGGCATTAATTGAAGTGCATTAGCATGGTGTTAAATCGTACTTATATGACCGCCATCAATTCGTAGCAGTGAATGAAGAGGCATCATATCGTTCACAAGTGCAGTATGGAGTACCGCAAGGCTCAGTACTAGGGCCGTTACTCTTCACGCTTTACATGTTACCCTTGGGAGATATCATCAGGAAACACAGTGTTAGCTTTCACTGTTATGCTGATGATACTCAGCTCTATATTTCATAGCGGCATGGCGAAACATACCAATTTGAGAAACTAACGGAATGCATAGTCGATATAAAAAACTGGATGACGTGTAATTTCTTACTGCTAAATTCTGAAAAAACAGAGGTCTTAATTATAGGGCCTAAAAGCTCTGCATGTAATGTCCTAGAACGCTGTCTAAGCCTTGATGGCTGCTCTGTCAATTCTTCGTCATCAGTTAGGAACCTAGGTGTGCTATTTGATAGCAACCTTTCCTTGGAAAGCGGAGTTTCTAGCATTTGTAAAACTGCATTTTTCCATCTCAAAAATATATCTAAATTACGGCCTATGCTCTCAATGTCAAATGCAGAAATGTTAATCCATGCGTTTATGACCTCAAGGTTAGACTATTGTAATCCTCTATTGGGTGGTTGTTCTGCACGCTTAGTAAACAAACTCCAGTTAGTCCAAAATGCAGCAGCTAGAGTTCTTACTAGAACCAGGAAGTATGATCATATTAGCCCGGTCCTGTCAACACTGCACTGGCTCCCTATCAAACATCGTATAGATTTTTAAAATCTTGCTTATTACTTATAAAGCCCTGAATGGTTTAGCACCTCAGTATTTGAACGAGCTTTTGTTACTTTATAGTCCTCCACGTCCGCTCCGTTCTCAAAACTCTGGCAATTTGATAATACCTAGAATATCAAAGTCAACTGCGGGCGGCAGATCCTTCTCCTATTTAGCACCCAAACTCTGGAATAACCTACCTAACATTGTTCGGGAGGCAGACACACTCTTGCAGTTTAAATCTAGATTAAAGACCCATCTCTTTAACCTGGCTTACACATAACATACTAATACACTTCTAATATCCAAATCCGTTAAAGGATTTTTAGGCTGTATTAATTAGGTAAACCGGAAACCGGGAACACTTCCCATAACACTCGATGTACTTGCTACATCGTTAGAAGAATGGCATCTACGCTCATATTAGTCTGTTTCTCTCTTATTCCGAGGTCACCGTAGCCACCAGATCCAGTCTGTATCCAAGTCAGATGGTCACTGCAGTCACCCGGATCCAGTATGTATCCAGCCCAGATGGTGGATTAGCACCTAGAAAGGACCTCTACAGCCCTGAAAGACAGCGGAGACCAGGACTAGAGCCCCAGAGACAGATCCCCTGTAAAGACCTTGTCTCAGACGACCACCGGGACAAGACCACAGGAAACAGATGATTCTTCTGCACAACCTGACTTTGCTGCAGCCTGGAATTGAGCTGCTGGTTTCGTCTGGTCAGAGGAGAACTGGCCCCCCCAACTGAGCCTGGTTTCTCCCAAGGTTTTTTTTCTCCATTCTCCCACTGATGGAGTTTTGGTTCCTTGCCGCTGTCGCCTCTGGCTTGCTTAGTTGGGGACACTTCATTTACAGCGATATCGTTGACTTGATTGTAAATTATTGCACAGATACCATTTAAACTGAACTGAGCTGCATGATGACATCACTGAATTCAATGATGAACTGCCTTTAACTGTCATTTTGCATTATTGACACACTGTTTTCCTAATTAATGTTGTTCAGTTGCTTTGACGCAATCTTTTTTGTTTAAAGCGCTATATAAATAAAGATGACTTGACTTGACTTGACTTCAAAATGATGTGAAAATCATCTTGTTTACTCACTCACAGAAAACAAAAGATTAATTTAAAATTTCTAAGACACTTTTTTTTTCAAAAGGGCATATGTGAGTAGGGGTCAACTATCATGAATATTTGTGTTATTCACACCTGAGAAGACAAAGACCCACATAATGAGCTGCATAATGAGCCTTTCAGTCAGGTATGTGACAGAGAGGGAAGAGTTACAAGAAAGAATGTTAGGACAAAATAAATGTATATATTTTTAGGTTTGTAGTTTATTTAGAATATATTTAATTATCCCACAAAATAACTTGAGATTCACTTGCAAGTGCAGTTAAATAGTTTATTAGGAACAATCAAAGCTGACTTTCAAAGCTGAATTTTTAGCATCATTACTCCAGTCACACAATCTTTCAGAAAGCATTCTAATATTCTGATTTGCTACTAAAAAAAAACATTTATTATTATTATTATTATTATTACTACTAATTTTGAAAAGAGATGATTTTTTTATTAATTGAAAGAACAGCATAGTTTGTAACATGATTATTGTATTTATCATCACTTGTGTGCTAAATAAGTTATATATATATATATATATTATATATATATATATATATATATATATATATATATATATATACATATATATATATATATATATATACACTGACTCCCAGCTTTTAAATGGTATAGTGTACACTGTAAAAAATTTCAGTGAAAACTACAGTAAAAAAAAAAACCTTTTTTAACCAAAATAATGTATCACTGTATTTCATACATTAAATTACCGTGATTTAAGAAATGGTACATGACTTTAATTTTTACTCTCCTACACGCATTCTGACTGTGAAAATAGATTTGTTTTTGTAAAATTAATGGGAAAATACCATAACTTCACAAACAAGTAATTACCCTAAAATCAAAGGTATTATTCTGTGTAAATTACACATTTTGTTGATGTGCTATAAAATGTTCAAAATTCAACGAACACATACCCTAAATTCTACAGTAATTAGAAGTTAAACAAATGCTATGTGTTTGTTAAATAAGTAAATTTTAAGGTAAACATGTTTAAATAGACTGTAATTTACTTTACTTTTGTGTAATGTTCTTTTAATGTTCTTTTGTGAAAATATGTGCAACAACAGGCAAACAAAAAGGATTAGGCCTATTATGTATCTTGCACGTTAAATGTGAACATTTGTGTGGTTAATTATTAATAATAGTGTGCTAGTAAGCGGCATTGAGACATATATCAAAATCATGAAAAACCAAGAAGACCATCTACTGGCGAAGCGCTAAACACACACACGAAGAGGAGCACCTTCTCGCTTTTGAGGTCACGTGGACTGAACAACTTCAGTTTGATCTGCATGCAAGTGGTGAGTGCAGCACTAAAACATTTACTCTTCTTTAAAAAAATGAGAATAAAGGGTAACTTTCAGATTGTGCATGTGAGGAGAAAGAAATAATCGTTCACTTCTGATACAGTGTACTTCTGATGTCATTTTATCTTTATCCCTTTTATGCTCATTTTTAAGAGTGCATGGTTAACGTTACATTACTAATTTAGAAGGAGGGAGGAATTGCGCCCACTGCTAATGCAAATTGTAATTTCAATGCCGTTTTTATGATTATTTTAAAATTTCTTAAGAGTACAAGATAAATAATTTAGAAGGTGCTGGAAAAGAGAAATGATAACGCTGCTAATGCGAGGTAAAACGTTATGTATTTCAATCTGCTTTTAACCCATTTAACGTTAGATGCTTATTAAAAAATTACAGAATAACGTACACAGCAACTCGCTAATTTAGAAAGAGGGAGCAATAAGACTTGTGCACTGCTCAAGGAAAGTTAACTGTCGATGCCATTTTATATTTCAGTCAGCGCCATTTTAACACGCATAGAATCTGCGAGAATACATGGTGGCACAATACGACTTCTGGGGACTCGACATTTCTTTTTGAGGTAAGTCTGACAACATTGATCCAGACTAAAAAAAAAAAAAATTTTAGGCCTAACGTACTTCCGTTGTAGTTATTTTACCAAGATTGGCTATGTTTAGTTGCAGTTTCTCTGGTAAGTCAGTCAAATCATTAAGGGGGTATGTACTTCATTGCAAACTTCATCGAAATGAAAATTTATTTAAGTGCATTGCAGCCGACTGCAAACAGACATTTTAAACATATGCATCGTTCAAGGCTCATTTTTACCGAAAACATAATTTAAATAAGACCGTTAACGTTACCGGGACCGTTTTTACCGTTGTTAAATGTGCAGTGTAGTTGTGTGACCGTCAGTGTCAAGATGCTAAAGCTCTAATATCAAATTTGAAAGACCACATTGTGGAAGGACGTGCCGTGAGTTGTCCAGTGAGAGGATGCACAGATGTTTTTAAGGTCAAATCTTCATTTACCTCCCACATGTCACGGAAACACAGAGATTTTTCAGAAAGCAGTATCAGTGATTTGTATAGAGACTCGTCTCATGTATCATCTCCTCCAACTGAAATGCATGACTCTGGACCTGAATTTGTAGCAGCAGGTACAGATGAAGGTGGTATGGACACATCAGATGATTTCAATGATATTTTTCTTCGAAATTTATTTTACATAAAACTGCAAGGGTCGTTCTTACTACCAGCTTCGACCACACAGAACATTGTTCAGGAGATTCAAAATATCCATGAGTTGGGTCAGACATATACTTTAAGTAAAGTTACTTGACTGCTAAAAAATGAAACATCCTTATCAGGTGATGACATCTCCAAAGTTTGTCACTATGTCAGGGAATCTGATCTGTTCTCTGCATGTCATACAGGGCCAATGAGGACTGTACACTCAAGAGCTCAGTGTTTCAAAAAAATGTTCAACTACGTGGAGCCTAAGAAAGTGTTTTTAGGAAGAGATGAGAACAGAATAGATAGGTTTGCCTATTATGTGCCTGTCACAGAGACTTTAAAATTCTTTTTACAATCTGATATGTGGCAGAAATGTGTGTCAGAGGAGAACTCTGCAGAGCCTCCATCAGATGTTTTAACTGATGTTAGTGATGGTCAGATTTTCAAATCCAATGACTTTTTGTCCAAAATCCATCAGGTTTGAAGCTAGTACTATACCAGGATGCCTCTGAAGTCGTTAACCCTTTAGGCTCTGCAAAGACGAGACATAAAGTGTTAGCTGTTTATTTATCTGTTGCTAATTTGCCACTTCATGTACGGTCTGACACAAACCACATGTCACTTGTTTTATTGTGCAGAGAGAAAGATTTCAAAGCATTTGGGCATGCTAAATTGTTCTCAGATTTACTAGCAGATTTAAAGGAATTGGAGGAGAATGGGATTGCGGTATCAGATGAAACAGTAGTCAAAGGAACCTTGTATTGCATTGCTGGAGATAATCTTGGTTCGCATTGCATTGGTGGCTTCACTGAAAATTTCAGCCATGCAGAACATTTCTGTAGATACTGTCTAATAACCCGATCTGAATTTCAGGGTGACGATCCTAATCTATGTGGACCAGCCCGCACCATTGAGAACTACAATTCAGCTGTAGATCGCATCCAGACTGAAGATAAACAAGTGGAAGGAGTAAAATTCAAGTCAGTATTCAATTCGTTAAAATACTTTAATGTGTGTCAGCCAGGTTTGCCACCTTGTCTAGGACATGACATCTTTGAGAGTGTTTTGTCTTATGATGTTGCACTTTATCTGAAGTATTTCATAAAAAAAAAAGCTTGGTTCACATACTCCACCCTAAAGAATCGGCGTATTAAACAGTTCAAAATACTGTGCCTCTGATGCTTCTGCTAAGCCATGTGAGGTCAACCCTCAAGCAGCTAAACTCTCTTGAAACGCAGTACAGAACTGGAATTTTTTGAGACTGTTGCCTCTCATAAATGGTGACAATGTGAAAGATACAGCAGATGATGTGTGGCAGTTGACTCTGCTGCTGAAAGACATTGTGGACTTGATATGTGCTCAGAAAATCTCTGTCCCTCAGGTTGCATATCTTAATGTTCTTATTCAAGAATATTTAGAGAGTTGATGAAAAACTCTATTCCCAGAAACTAACCTGAAACCAAAGCACCATTATTTACGTCATTACCCAGCACTGATCCTGAAATTTGGCCCCTTGATCAGACTATGGACTATGCGCTTCGAAAGTAAGCATAGTTATTTTAAGAGATGTGCTAGGAATTTGAGGAATTTCAAAAATCTCTGTCTTACTCTGTCTGACAGACATCACATATTTCAGGCTTACCTTTCAGCAGGCTCAATGGATCAGGCTGCCTTGCAAGTTAAAGGTGGTTGTCCATTTTACTCAGCACTATACAGTAAAGACATTCAAGATGTAGTCAGACAATTTGGCTTCACTGAGACCAACACAAAGGTCACAGTAGAAATGCTGTATAAAGGAACATCATACAAGAAAGGACAGTTCCTTGTCACAGAGAATACTGATTTGGTGGAGTTTGGTCAACTTCTGCTTATTTTGATAAAAGGTAACACTGTTTATCTTCTGGTGTCAATGTACAAGGCAGAATTCCTTCCTCAGTAACATGTGTACTCGGTGATGAAAACTTTGAAAAGATGCAGTGTTTGAACATCAGTGACTTGACTGATTTCTATCAATTGGGTTCTTACATGAAGGATGGATACCAAATAGTTCCATTGAAACACAGTGTGTTGTTACACTAATAAATGCTGTGCACTGTCATTGGTGTTAGTTGAGTTTTATAAGTTTTTTCTTCTTTTTTCCCTTACTCAGAAATGCATGATGCAGAGCCAAGCGACATAAGCAATGCCATTATTAGTGTGTTGCCAGACCTCCCAACCTCTGTTGTAAATATTGTATTAGAGATGCTACAATCTTTGGGTGTGGATACCACTGAGGATTTTCAGTACATCCAGGAAGCTGATCTGCTTTCAATACTGAGACCAATTCAAGTTAGAAAATTGTTGGCTGCTTGGAAACAAACCAGTAAGTACATTATGCTATAATGTATTTTTAAGTATAACTTAAAGCAATAGTTCGCCCAAAAAATTAAAATTTGGTGTTCATTTACTCACCCTGTGGCATTACAAAATATAGGTGAATTTTTTTTTTTTATGTGAGTTGAACAGTGAAAAAGATTTTTTAGCTGAATTCGTGCTCCGTTTGTGATTCATATAATGGCAGTCAAAGGAAGCCATCACTTTGAGTCAAAAAAGCATATACAGACAAAATAAAGTTAATATCCATTGCTCATGACAATACATTGAGGTCTTATGAAGCGAAATCGATTTGTGCAAGAAACTGAACATTATTTACAACATTTTTACCTCAAATTGGCAGCGTATGGAAACAGCCATTAGAACAATAATTTGTGCTGAACTGGTGAGCATTGTAGGAAATCACAGACATGTTTGCCACTTCAGGCATGCGAATGGCCAATCAGATGTGTTTCAGATATCACCAACCACATCTGTGAGCAACAGCCAATCACAGAAGCGAATGGATAATCAGAAACTCATCTGATTGGCCATTCTCATTCCAGAAGCAAAACCATGTCTGTGATCGGCTACAATGTTCACCGGTTCAACATAAATGATTGTTCACAGGACTGTATGCAAACACTGTGAATTTGAGGTAAATAATTTTGCTGGCACAGAACGATTGTTTCGCTTCATAAGACCTCAATATATCATCATGAGCAATGGGTATTCGTTTTTTTTGATTTTTGGGTGAACTATCCATTGAAGATGAATGTCATTCAGTACATTTAAATTTCAATTAATTTTACAGAACAGCCAACAGAAGTCAACATTAACTTCTTCAGCATCCTCAGCATGCTCCTCGATCTCATTCTCTCCATCAACATCACCCAGCAACTTAATTACTGCTGCAGATTGGGTTGACAGCTTCCAGGTTCCATGGGAGAAGCTTCCTGAAGCCTTGATGCAGTGTTTGGAGAGAGGGAAAAGGCCAAAGCCATGGTTAAGTAGAGAAATGATCCGGATTGTCGTTTCTGAGATGATGCTTGCCTGTGCTTCTCCAAATAAACATGCCTCGAACGAAATTGCCAAGAAAATGCTTGCAAAGTATCCACAGTCACTGCAGGATGTCATAGAAGGTGATGTGATAGGACCAGGATATCACTCACTGGTCAAGCAGTTACAAGCTCGAATTGAAAATGTAAAGCGGTCTTCACTACCACGGATACTGAAGCGCAAGCGGGTGTCAGATGAGTATGATACAGATGAAATCCCAGCTGAACGAAGGGCAGCTGTTCAGGACACATATGGCTGCATACAGTGGGACATGAAATTCATGCCAATAAGTGAGACACTGGAAAGCCAACAGGAGAAAAAAAAAGACAAATTGAAGATGCTGAGTGAACAGGCAACCTTCAGTCCAGAGGAGGTAAAAACTCTTATGAAGGACACCTACTTCTCTCAGCGCAAAGCAATAAACAGTGGAACAGATCTGCAATCACTCATGGAAGAGTGGCCTTTTTTGTTTAAGGAGATTGGGATGATAGTTCACTTTCATGTCCTTACTGGTGTATCATTAAAAGAGACATTCCTCAGTAATGTCGAGAAAAAAGGAAAACGGTATGACTTTATGAGAGGCGTATCTGCAGACAAGAACAAACTAGTTTTGCAGGCTGTAACAAAGATCAAAATTTTGAGAGGACAGTTGGAGGGCTGCTCAGAAGATGTTAAGGATCTGGTACTCCTCATACTCTCCTATTTTAATGAAAAAGAGGAAAACCTCTTCTGCTATGTTGAAGAAACCTGCACTGCAAAAGAAGTACAAGTGGAAAGCTTGCCTGGGACACCATGTGTCATTGTTATGTGGTAAGTTCATCTGTTTTACTGATGGAGCTTGCGCTCGTGTGAGAAAATATATAAATATAAAAATGTATTGGCTGGTATGCCGTTATTTTCTAACTGTATCTTCTTGCAGGAACATCATGTTATGCTGCAAAGCAATTCATGCTGAGTGTAGACCAAAAAATTGTGAACGACCCAGATAGCCAACTCATCTCTGCTGTCTGCATGATGTTTGGAAGCTTTTACTGCCTCAATACCCACTATCCTGTGGATCTGGGCTCCACACTTGAGTTCCTTCAGAGGTATTTTCTCTTTCTCTGTTCTCTGGTTTTTTGTTTCCTCTCTTTTACAACAAATAACTTTATCTAGTGGTTGATTGTGAATCCTTACATTCCAAAAAGGTGTTTTTTTTCAGTATCAATCCTGAGAAGGGCACAAAGGTGGAAATGAAAAGAAAAAACAAGAAGCAACTATCAGTGAATCCAAGAGTCCTCACACTGGTCGCTGATCTCTCTGATCATGAGTGGAGAGAGACATGTTGAATATGGACCTTCAGTTAACATCCATTTAAAGTGTTAAGACTTAACACTTAAACAGCACTAGTTATATGGAACAGTATCCACTTTACTGTACCCACTGTTCTGTTAACCACTGACAGAAAAAAGTATTTTCTGAGGTTTTGGGTTAATGTTACTGTTTTAATTAGCATTGTTTTTAGTTCTGTAAAAATTGACAAACTGGTTTATTGCACATTTTGGTAAAAGTTACTTATGTCTAATGAGTACTTAAGGCCAATATAACATTTTTTTGGTCATTTTTGTTAGAGGCTGCGTTTGTTCAGTTTGATCGAAAAACTTTTATATTGGTAGTTTTGATTTTTGATTAAACTACCTGCATATAGTGTAATATGCATTTAAACTTTTGAAAAATTTGACATTTGAAAATAGTATTTGATAGTAGTATGGGGTTCAGAGTGTTAATTTAAACTTTTGGAAAAATTTTCTGGGACACTTTTTTTTTCAGTAATGTTTTTTGACCCTTCAGATTAGGTTATTGGTTGTTGCCATTGCTAAGATCTAAGAAACTACTTTAAAGTAAGTAAACTGAACGCTATCAAATTATTTATTTTTAAAAATTGTCTATATACAGAAAACAAACTGGATACACTTCTGTGGTGAAAATTATCTTTTCATCATAAGTGTAAAAGTTGATTTTCACTTTTGGTCACATTTTAGGCATTGCTTTCAAACTCATTAGTGGTTAATGACTTGGAGGAAACACTTGCTGGACTTTTTGTGACAACAAAAAATGGTAAGATTATTATCTATTTCAATAGTTTACTACTTTATTTATAGATTATAATATATATATATATATATATATATATATATATATATTTTTTTTTTTTTTTTTTTTTTTGTCAAATCTGCTTGTGTGTTGAACTGCAGCAGTAGGGATCAACAGGAAACAGTGTAAAGAGACCAGAATTGCAGCACCAGACCTTGCATGGAATCGAACTTTGGTGCTGCAACATGTGTTGTATTCTACAAGAGCCATTTTGTGTGGAAAAGCTTTTGTTTTTTCACTGAACAGAGCCATGTATTTATTACATGTAATTTACAAAGATTGAAAGACATACTTAAAACAAATTTGTCTTATTTATGACAATGTATTTTATTTATTTTTTTAAATCTCCTCTTTCTTTTGTCTACAAGTGGTTGTGGTATGTACGTGGCATGGACCTCATCAATCTCTTTTTCCTGCGAATCAACTTTTGGATTAGATACCTTTAGAGTATAATTAGTGGTAAGTTTTACTATTCAGCATACATTAATGACTTCCTTACCAAACACGGTTTTTAAGTACTACTAAATCATTTAACCCTTTCCTTAACATGGCAACAGCAGTAAATTTCAGTGCTGACAACTGCAGAAATGGGGGATGGTCAAGTCTCTGATTTTTCATTTAATTTATATAAGCTTTACACTTGAACTGCCTTGTATCAATAATTGTCATATCACAAGTGGTTAAGTTTTGGTCACTGGGGTGCTCATCTAATTTTTAACTCTGTTGTCATTGATATGGACAAAATTGCAGTACTACAATTTTCAGAGCCTTTCATTGCAATCACAATCTTTTCATAATCTTTCCTTGTAAAACAGGAAGTAAAATTTTTAAAGGTCTCAAATTTCTTAAAACAGAGGGCCATATGCTTGATCTCAACTGTTTAATTGGTTAAAGCTGCAGTTGGTAACTTTTGGGGCTCACGTCTGGCCGAAGAACATTGAAATCGAGACTCATCAGACCAGGCAACATTTTTCCAGTCTTAAACTGTCCAATTTTGGTGAGCTCGTGCAAAAACTGTAGCCTCTTTTTTTCCTATTTGTAGTGGAGATGAGTGGTACCCCCCGGTGGGGGGTCGTTCTGCTGTTGTAGCCCATCCCGCCTCAAAGTTGTGCGTGTTGTGGCTTCACAAATGCTTTGCTGCATACCTCGGTTGTAACGAGTGGTTATTTCAGTCAAAGTTGCTTCTTCTATCAGCTTGAATCAGTCGGCCCATTCTCCTCTGACCTTTAGCATCAACAAGGCAGGCATTTTTCGCCCACAGGGGACTGGTTTATTGCACATTTTGGTAAAAGTTACTTAAGTCTAATGAGTACTTAAGGCCAATGTAAACATTTTTTGGTCATTTTTGTTAGAGGCTGCGTTTGTTTCAGTTTGATCGAAAAACTTTTATATGCGTAGTTTTGATTTTTGATTAAACTACCTGCATATAGGTATTTTCGCCCCAGTTTGTCAATTTATAGGAAAAAAAACACAGTTGCCACATAGCACAATTATTATGTGTGATATATACAGCTTACTTGATAGAATGGTTTTTTTTTTTTTTTTATACCTCAGACGCTTGCAGATATTGATGAACAGAAGCTTAGTTACATTCTTGAAAACACAAGCATGCTTTGTATGAAGGCCTATACAATATACACTCACCTAAAGGATTATTAGGAACACCTGTTCAATTTCTCATTATGCAATTATCTAATCAACCAATCACATGGCAGTTGCTTCAGTGCATTTAGGGGTGTGGTCCTGGTCAAGACAATCCCCTGAACTGCAAACTGAATGTCAGAATGGGAAAGAAAGGTGATTTAAAGCAATTTTTAGCATGGCATGGTTGTTGGTGCCAGACGGGCCGGTCTGAGTATTTCACAATCTGCTCAGTTACTGGGGGATTTTCACGCACAACCATTTCTAGGGTTTACAAAGAATGCTGTGAAAAGGGAAAAAACATCCAGTATGCGGCAGTCCTGTGGGGCGAAAATGCCTTGTTGATGCTAGAGGTCAGAGGAGCGCGAATGGGCCGACTGATTCAAGCTGATAGAAGAGCAACTTTGACTGAAATAACCACTCGTTACGACCGAGGTATGCAGCAAAGCATTTGTGAAGCCACAACATGCACAACCTTGAGGCGGGATGGGCAACAACAGCAGAAGACCCCACTGGGTACCACTCATCTCCACTACAAATAGGAAAAAGAGGCTACAATTTGGACGAGCTAACCAAAATTGGACAGTTTAAGACTGGAAAAAAAATGTTGCCTGGTCTGGTGATGAGTCTCGATTTCTGTTGAGACATTCAGATGGTAGAGTCAGAATTTGGGCGTAAACAGAATGAGAACATGGATCCATCATGCCTTGTTACCACTGTGCAGGCTGCTGCTGGTGGTGTAATGGTGTGGGGGATGTTTTCTTGGCACACTTTAGGCCCCTTAGTGCCAATTGGGCATCGTTTAAATGCCCACGGCCTACCTGAGCATTGTTTCTGACCATGTGCATCCCTTTATGACCACCATGTACCATCCTCTGATGGCTACTTCCAGCAGGATAATGCTCCATGTCACAAAGCTCGAATCATTTCAAACTGGTTTCTTGAACATGACAATGAGTGCACTGTACTAAAATAGCCCCCACAGTCACCAGATCTCAACCCAATAGAGCATCTTTGGGATGTGGTGGAACGGGAGCTTCGTGCCCTGGATGTGCATCCCACAAATCTCCACCAACTGCAAGATGCTATCCTATTAATATGGGCCAACATTTCTAAAGAATGCTTTCAGCACCTTGTTGAATCAATGCCACATAGAATTAAGGCAGTTCTGAAGGAGAAAGGGGGTCAAACACAGTATTAGTATGGTGTTCCTAAAAATGTCTTTAGGTGAATGTATATAGTTATAAACAAATATGGCTATATTCGTGAACAGAATAGCCTCAGTACAGTTTTGTCTAATCATTCTTACTGACATTAAGCTAGCAACATTATAACTCATATAACTTTTATATCGTATTGCTGTCTATGTTATAGAACATAAAAAAAACAACAACAAAAAAAAAACATCATGGCATCGTGAAACATTGAGATGATGTAAATGAAAGTTCATAATGTTTCACCTGATTATACATTTAGTCAGGTATTATAGTTTGGAAAAAAGTCTAACTAGTAAAATGTGTACAAGTTATATGAAAACTAATACAAGTGGATTAATAATAAAAAAAGACTTACTCATGTTTATCTCTGTTGGGTCAAGCCGCTTCGTTTTTCTTTCTGAGGTAATCCAAATCTTATTCCTCTCAATGGTCTTCTTGAGTTGAATATGTCTTATTCATCTCAGCGCGAAGCGAACAGTAACAATTAAAAAACGTGAAGTACAGTCTCGCTGCTTTGTTTGCTCTGATGAGGGCGGTTACCCACGCGAGCTTCAAGATTATAATCAATAGCGTTATAGTAGACATGTAAAAGTAGACATGTCAAGCTTTCTATAGATATATCTCTCATGTCTCTTCGTTGAGTATTCACTGAGTTACAGTTCATTTTACTGACGTTGTTTCTGTATGAAGATCACCGCAGACCAAGGCTGCAGACAGAGCACTCTGTTTTATATTCTTTATTTCATAAATGCACAAAGTTTTCTTGTTATGTTTGTGGATACAAATAAAAGTAGGACCCTTTACAGATTTGATTGATGTATTGCTCTTATCTGTACGATCAAAACTGAAAGTGTAATTTAAGTTTATTTTCGGGGTTATCAGGACGAAATGCCTCAAAACGCATATACGCGTTAATCGACTTCAGAGGGTTAAGGGTGGAGGGAGACAGCCTTCGCGCCAACCCCTGCTGCAGAAAGGAAAAGCACAACCCTGATCGGGCATCTCCGGGAGTCTTCTCAATGAGAAGAACACCACTGATCGATGACCAGTTTCCACTTCAAGGCATAAGAGTGTCTCGTAGGTGGTGCTCACGCCAAAGTGATGGTGTCACCTATCTCTTGGGGTAGGTCACCAAGAAAACCAACGTGTCCCATCCAGGGACAAGACATGAAGTTTCCAAGTTTCCAGGTCTGGACACGGGTGCCAGAGGGTGCCCCGTCTCAAGTTGATCCTTTCTCGGAGGAATCTGCCAGGGAGGGGCTGTTTCGAGGAGCATTAGTTCAGGGAACCAGGTCCGAGTGGGCCAATACAGCACCACAAGCAGGACCTGCTCCTTGTCCTCCCTGACCTTGCACAGTGTCTGTGCGAGAAGGCTCACTGGGGGGAATGCATACTTGTGCAGGCACCGCGGCCCGCTGTGTGCAAGTGCCATCCATGCCGAGTGTTCCCTCGGTCAGGGAGTAGAGACAACTGGCAGTGAGAGGTTACTGGAGAGGCAAACAGGTCTACCGGAGCGGCTCCGAAATTTTATCCATATCAGTTGGACTGTCTGGGGATGGAGTTGCCACTCTCCGGGGGGAAAAAGGCGGGAGCATAGCTTGAGACAGCTCGTCTTCTGTACAGTTGAGCAGGCCCGGAATGTGAATGGCACAAAGTGACCTCAGAACCTTTCAACTGCAAAGGAAGAGGTGGTGGGCGAGTTGCGACATGCGACCGGGGCACAGACCACCTTGTTGGTTGATGTACAAAGCTGTTGCTGTGTCGTCCATTCAGACCAGCACGTGCTTGCCTCGTAAGCGCCCTTTGAGATGGTTCAAGGCAAGGTGCACTGCTAACAACTCTAGGCAGCTGATATGCTAGTGCAGATGGGGGCCTGTCCAAACCCCCAACACTGCATGCCCGTTATACGTGGCCACCCAGCCTGTGGGCGCCACACAAAGCAGTTTGGTAGAAGCAGAACAATGTTGTCGCTCGGCTCTACATGGTATGCATTGCTCCTGCTGTGATCAGCGGCAGCTGGATGCAATAATCACATGCCAATGTGCATTGGCTCGTTTAGTTTACAGTCATAGTAGATTGTTCTCTCTAAAGCCCCTTTCACACTGAGATTCCGGAAAATACATGGGTAATGTGTCCGGCAATTGTTCCCGGATCGTTTAGATTTGGTTTATTCAAAACTGCCAATGATTTCCCGGAATCTGTGCATGCACAACCCGAAAAGGTCCCATAATGACACGTGACATCAGGATGTGACGTGTAATGTACGAGTCAAAAACGCTAGGTTATACTGTAGAAATGCCAATCTAATCTTCCGCTGCTGCTCTTTCTGTTGTGATCCAGCACTTGGTTGCATTTTTTTCCGCAAAGATTCAAGCTTACTTATCTGCGATTTCTCTCTCAAAAAACCACGCTGTTGCATTTTGTTTTTAATTTGCTCATACACAACCGCATCACGTACCGCTGCACTAAGCTGGCGAACAATATCAGCTTCAGCGTGGATCCTGAGGAGCTCCATGGTCTCTGCATCAGTCCAGTTTGCGCACATTTCTGTTTATTTTATTTCGTTATTTTTTTAAGGTGAACAACACTCTCTGCATTTAAATGCACTAAGACTAGCCCCTCTGGCACTGCATGGTTGTATTATTGAAAACACTTGCTCAAAAAGAGTCACACGATAACTACGTCATCACTATGATACATCCGTTACGGCATTGGTTCCGGCTTTGGTTCACACACAGCTTGTTCCGGGACTGAACCCCGCAATGTTACTAGGTCCACAACCTGGGATCAATGAGAACACATTTTTATCATTTTCTAAGTCATGAAAAAGTCTGCTTTTGTGATATATTTCCTTCTTTCTTTACTGCAAGACGTTTGCTTGGTCTAGATGTCCTTAAATCTGCACTAACGATGCGTTCCTGTCACATATCACACATGTGCACTTCAGTAAGCCATCAGAAAGCGGGTTATTGCATTTGCATGCCGTGTAAAATTGGAGTAAGAGGCAAAAAACTACCTGTTGCGACTGGTTTATGCTTACGCCGTTTATGACCTTACTCCGATAAAAGAAAATGGGTTATCGTGTTTACATGACCAAGTGCATTTTTAGCTTATTAAGCTTAATCCACTTAAGAACGTGCATATAAACAGGCTCATTGTTAAATTTAAAACCAGTTTGCAAATAATTGAAAATGTAAGGTTTTATAACAGTAGCTCAAAAAGAGAGGAAGAGAAGCATCTAAGAGCAGAAAAGAGAGCCATAGAGTTGTAAGAGCCATTGGATTGTAACAGGAATTCAAAGTTTTTGTTACTTTTAAACCCTACAAGAGAAACAAACTGCAACAACAAAAATTGCTAATATTTTTAAGCTGATTTGTTTTATTTATGACAACTTGTTTACAAGGAAATCTTTCTAAAAGTTAGAACAATATGATTGAAACAAAACAAAAAAGATTAATCATTCAAATTTGATATGAGAAACAGTCATGCTTTGCTTTCTGAAAATGAGCTAAAAAATGAATGGGTGTACTGAGAAAAAAAAAAGCATACATTTTAAAATTAAAATTAAAATTAAAATCAACACGATGGAAAGTATTTTTAGAGGCAGTTTCTGAAAGATTTGGTGAAGTGTGGCATGTAAATGCATGTTTTGCAAATAGTTTCATTTCAATTAAACACCATGAAACCCCTCACCTTAATTTAACAAATACTTTATAGGAAATATACAGTGCTGGCAAAAAGTAATTAGACCCACTGAAATACCATTTCTCAGCCACTGACGTCTCTAGCTCTTTTAAAGTGAAGAGTTTTGAGGGGAAATCATTTCTCAGCAGTGTCTAGATGAGTCGTCTCCACTTATGGATAACTGATCAAATGGGTGAGAACAGGTATGTGCACACTTCATACTCTTTTCCTAACGTTTTTGCATTCAGATACTCTCTTACTGCTATAGCTATTTCTTCTTCATTGTTACAGTGTTTCTTAGTGCTATCCAGAACGATACTTTTAGATTATGTATGTAATGATCTTGACCGTTAATTGAAGTGTTTTAGGTTTTGTCTGTTTTTGTTTGTTTATTTGTTAATCATTTTAAAATAATTTGAGATTCACACAGAACAAAAGTTCAATATATAGATTGTTTTTCAGTAAAACTACTCAAGGGTCTGAATAGTTCTTTAAAGTCACTATATATGAAAAATGTGTATATTAAAATGTGATAATCTATAAATGGTTTATTGGAAATATTAGGCTTAGATGTGCATTTGGGAACATACAAATCAAAACCTCATTCAATGCCTTTGGCTTTTAACTCATCCTTTACTCTCTTCAGGTAGTCAGGGTCTGGATAGCCACAACTAAGGACAAAAAAAAAAGATATACCAGATATATTAGTAATAACAGATGTAGTCAGGGTCTGGATAGCCATAATTTATATGAATCCCAAATATATGTTATGCTGGTTTTACCAAACATGATAGAAAATTTAAAGCAAACTTTATATGAACACATACCTTTCGGGCCCACCGTTTCTATTGGTCTTATGATGAACATCATTCCATATGACGACATTATCCATTCCAGAAGTTGTAGATTTCCCAACAGTAAAGATCAGTTTCTGATTAAAAGCCTTTTGCAGCAGTGCAAGTACTTCATTTCCTTCATCATTGTCTGGCAAGTACGCACAACGATTTGCCCCATGAAAAGCCTTTCCTGGGTTTGGATGCTTCTCCTAAAAACATTTTTTGTACAAAGATGTTTTCATGTACCATAACATTAATCAAAACTATGTAAAAACAGAAATGGACCTACAGTACAAGGAGGTCACAGATATGTAAAGTTTTTGTGGTTTAATAGTGGATGTTAATTGAGAGGGATGTAGTCGCTATTTATACTTTATATTGTCTGTTTGTGCTTTCATTGTTTTTTTCTGCAGTATGTGTGCTTCCTCAACAGCAGGGGTGGTCTAGTCCTGTTTCTGGAGGGACAATGTCCTGCAGAATTTAGATCCAACCTGCTCCAATGCACCTTGATTAGCTGGTCCAGATGTATTAAAAAAAGTTGGAGCTAAACTCTGCAGGACAATGGCCTCAGTAGTGACATCCCTGGAGCACACAGTCTGTAGACCGGGGGTTGCCAGTCCTGTTCCTGGAGATCGACCTACCTGCAGTGTTCAGCTCCCGCCATGATCAAACACACCTGTCTAATTATCAAGTGCACCTGAAGATCTTAGTTAATGAAGTGTGTTTTTCAACTCTGCAGATAGGTATATCTCCAAAACAGGATTTGACACCAATGCTATAGAACTTGAGCAAAGTGCTTTGATCTGATTGTTACATACTCTTACCGTTTGAATACCGCTGGGTATGTCATAGGTGATTTCAATAGTGCCACAGCGTGGATATCCAGGGAGACTACATCTGCTGATTGTTACACGCATTATTCCATCTGGCTGGTTCCCCTCCATTTTCCCAAAGACTTCCTTACACACAGGACAGATGGGTCCCAGACTCTCCACTGACCTCCTTATACATTCCTGACAGAATTCATGTCCAACATTTAATTGTTTTCCTTGTTGGTGAAGCTGTCCATACAAATACTACATGTCTCCTCTTCAGCATGAGCACCTTTACTGTCATGTCTAGAATTTCCTTCTGAATCTTCAATGAAACCTGTATCTGCTTTGCCTTGCCCTCTAAAACTCCCTCTTTCATCCCGTTCTGCTCCACCCACTGCTCCTGATCCATAATCAGGCATCTGATTCCAGTTGATTCCTTTTGGGTAAGGAATGTCGCCTGAGAATCCAATCAATTTCTTCATTTTGTCATCAAACACATTCTTCTGAAGTGTCTTCTCAATATCGGTAATGGCAGGACCGATATGTTCTGGCAGTCCAACAAGCCTCCAGGGACTGAGTTCATCTGCTGCAACAACACGATGATGCTGCTGCTGAAGTTTCTCTAATAGTGGTGCCACATCAGGTTTTTATCTGTAGGGGTTGTGAGGTTTACAGCTGACAGTGGCTGAGGCAAGTTTCTGGTAGAGTTGTGTTAAAGCTCTGAGGGCATGACTTTCAAGATTAATATGTTGAACTCCTTTAGATCGAGCTTGAACCTTGATTACATTTTTCTGCAGTGTTTCTTCATTAAATGACACTCCATACTTTGTTTCAAGCTGTGACAATTGTTCCTTATAGGAAAGATTCATGAGATCCCAACAAACCTTGTCCATCTCAAGTTGAGTCGGAAGTTTCCTTAGTGTCTATGTCCAGTGAAACGAAAACCTGCTTTGTGGAGAAACATTGTTATCTACATCCATTTCATTTGTCTCTCTTTTAATGACGTCTGTAAATTTCTTCGGTCCAAAGAACAGGCAGTCACTGGCAGACATGGTGAACATCATCTTTTCATTCTCTGATCGGATCCTGTGCAGGGTCTCCTTTACAATATCTGAATCGATGTCATTATGATTAATGGCAACATCATTAAAACTATTCACACATCCCTTAACAAGTGTCTGAAAGTCCTCAGAGGCTTTGGCGACAGAATCAAGGCTTGAGTTCTGGGTAGTTTGATGAACACTGACCACTTCTGCACTTATAGAAACTCCATGCTGATTCTTTATTTGCTCCAACTCCTTTCTGTAAGCATGATGCATGTACCAGTACTGATAGAGGGGGACAGGGAATGCAGGGGTATCAGGGGTGATTTCAGCAGTTTTAGTGGTTTCGGCATGATTTGGAGCTCTATTAGCTGCAGCAAACGTTCTCACTTTATTTGTGTCTCCTGATACTGCATAAGTCACAGGCATAGAGCTGTTCACCTGTTCAGCATATAAATACATTATATTTAAAGATTCAAAAACCCACAGTAAAATAAAAATAATATATTTATAATACCTTCAAATTGCTACGTAGAATGTCATAGATGAGTATGAGTTGTTCAGGCAGGTTTTTTATTTTATTTATTTTTTATTATATTTTTTATGTGTATGTGGGGAGTAATCAGTAATAAATTCTTATAATTGTTGATTATTATTGTTGGTTGTTGTGTTTGCCATAATTTTAGACAAAGTAAAAAGGATACCTTTGGTGATGAAACATTTATCCTCCAGCATGGATTTTTTGCGGTACAGTAACAAGAATGTGAATCGTCCAGACAAATCTGCGCAGTGACTTCCTTATCTTCTTTGTCTTTAAGTACTAAATTTAGTTGTCTGATTTTTTAAAACTTCTTTTAGAGCTACAGAAAAAAAAAATAGTACATTAAAATTAGGCAATGTAAATTAAGGTAATGCTGTCATGACAATTTTTTGAGAGTTTAGCATGGTAATATATATGGCAAACTTAATGTGTTTGGTCTTATGGAATAGATCTGCTATTCTGATGCTGTAGCAGAGCAAGTACCTCTTGCTGCTGCCAAAACATCCAAAAATACTTCTGTGAGCATGTAAGAATCACTGCTGCAGCACGTATAAGTCCTGGGACACACCAGACCATTTTCAAATCTACTATGGCTGTGAAAAACACTTGCCAAACAGGTGAGTACTTTTTCTGGGGAATATTTTCAGAGATGCCATCTGAGGGCATAACTTTTTCTAGTGGATGGAGCACTAGCACTTAGAATAGTCTGTACTACATCAGCTGGAAGTTCAGCATCTCTTAGTTGATGCCTTTCAGGGGACAGACATGAAGGTTCCAGAGCTCGGGCCAGGGGATGAAATACTGTCCCCTGCAACTGAGATAGGAGATCTCTCCTGAACTGAATCATCCATGGTGAGCCGTCGAGGAGGGATATTAGATCTGAGAACCACACTCTGGTTGGCCAACGAGGTGCTACTAGTAAGAGGTGAGACCATTGTTGACAGACCATGGCCAGGACTCCCGGAAGCAGAATGATTGGGGGAAATGTATAAAGCGGAGCGCTCTCAATTTTCATATCGATGGAGGCAAGAGAACCCGCATCCTCAGCTTGCTCTGAAGAAGCTCTGGGGTGCGCTTCAGCAGGTTACATTTCTGTAAGTTTTTCTGTTTCTTTCAAGGGGCTACTTTTTTATTTTCATTCACAAATCAGCGGTTGTCAGCATTTTTGGGCCAGGGGCCCCTACCCATTATCCAGGTCCCTTACCACCCCCATCAAATAAAATGTAGTTTGAATGTCTCCAGTGAATCAAAGCATGATATCTGAAGGATCATGTGACACTGAAAGCTGGAGTAATAGAGCTTTAGCATGACAGGAAAAAAAATATTTTTAAATATATTTAAACTAGTGCTGTCAAACGATTAATCGCGATAATCGCATCCAAAATAAAAGTTTTTGTTTACATCATATATGTGTGTATACGGAGTATATTTATTAAGTATATATAAATACAAACACATGCATGCATATATTTAAGAAAAATATGGTATGTTTATGTATTAAATATATTTATATATAATATAAACTATAAGAATATAATATATAAATTCAAATGTAAATATTTTCAAAATATATACTGTATGTGTGTGTGTATATATATATATATATATATATATATATATATATATATATATATATATACACAGTACACACACATTATATCATATAAACGAAAAAACTTATTTTGGATGCGATTAATCGTGATTAATTGTTGACAGCACTAGTTTAAACAGAAAGCAGTTCCTTCAGACTGTAGATTTACATATGACATTCATGACTTATTTAAAAACACCGGTCAAATCAAATATCATTATCATTAGTAGGGAGCAAAAAAAGCCATGGGAATATATTTTATATTTAAATAATTTATATTTAAGAGTGCTAAATAAACTCTTCAAAAATTTGCCATTAAATTCATTCGTATTAATTTTTCCAAACAAGAACAAGAAAAAAGCATGTCATGCTGTAACGTGTCTGAATGCTAGATAAAGTTTTCACAGGAAGTTTATCAGCTGCTGTACAGAAAGCTGAGCAAACACTGCAGTAAAAAGAGTCATTGCTATGGATATGTACATCTTTGGTGTAAACACACCTTAACCAAACTCACTCTAAGAGCACCTCAGCATGCTATCTGAATGCCCAAGTTGAGAAACGCTACATTATTAGTTTCAGAGAAGCAATAGTTTATCTTCCCATAAGATTAGTTGTGTCGATCTTTTTTATTAATACATTTTTATTTTTATTTTTTTTTTTAACTTGTGTGTCATTATCGCTTTCTTGTGTTGATAATATATTAAGAGTCTCAAAAAGTTAACAATATCCCACAAACTTTCCAGTTTACATAATCTGTATTTTGTTCAGCAATCTTCTTTCATAGTAAAATAGATGTTAAGAACAGAGTCATCTGAAACTCTCATAATCACCTTAATCAAAATATTAATTTGGTGCCACCTGTGAGACCCACTGCTTTCTGGTGCCCATTGTAAGGAAACTGCTACATTAGTAGTGCCCATGTAGACCAATTATTACATAATTTCCACAGAGTCTAAAAGTATTTTAGACCGTAAAGAAAAAAAAAAAATTTTAGTTTATAAAAAATATAAATTATGTTAAATCATAACATAAAATATTACCTTTGGATGGTGTAATCTGCACTTCTGCACAGGATTCATTAGCCATTAAAGTTAATTTCTCGATAGATGGTTTTCCTTCCAGGCTGGACAACCAGGTCTGAAGGGCTTTCTGTAATGTTGGTTTCCATCTTTTGAAAATGGTCCTTTTTCATCCACTTTGATTTTAAATTTAGCACTATCTTTGTGATTCTGATGATTGAGGCCTTTCATCCTCAGCTGTACATTTGTCCTGTTATAGGAAAAACAGTTTGCAGAATTAATTTTATATTGCATTTTTATATTGCTTCTATTGTTAGAGCTGTTTATTTCTATATTTAATTTGACAAATGGCTACAATAATAAAGAAAATATCAATCATCAGCCCATTATCAGCTCTTAATATATTGAGAGAGAGAGCGGATCAGTGTGTTAGGAGTCTAGGTCTGGTCGCATTATAAACCCAATTAAGTGCTTTGACCACTTAAAGTTTGCAAAATCCCTGAGGGGGAATGGATTTCTTAAGAGAGTTGCAACACTGGCCCATTTTGTGCCATTTTTAAACATCACTTACTAACTTAAAAATCTAACACAATAAAGAACATATGAAAGATATTTAAAATTTCCAACTAAAATAAAAAATCTTTACTATGCTTATTAACGTTAATGAAGGACTATCATGCATTGTTATAATTTGTTTATTCTTTTCTGGTGTACAGTGCAAATTTTCAAGAACTTACACTCAGCTCTTTCAATATAGGGAGAATTTATTTTTACTGTCTTGATGGTGCCTTTCTAGTGGTGGTTATATTACGTATTCCACCTTTGAAAGAAATCATTTTGAGCAGTCGTTTGCATCCTAAGATATTAATCAAGCGTAGTTTTGTTATGTCTGGCAGGTGCACGTCAGTTCCAAGCTCACAGTTAGCTGAACTCTCAGCTGATCCATGTCTTCCGTATAGGGATATCGACCCCTAGCACAGCAGTCCCTATATGAATGTCCGTCAGTATTAATCAGCAGCTTTGGCATTGCTCCACTAGCTAATTAAATGGCCATTGCAGCTGGCAAACCCAATCATCTCACTAAGAATTGTGCAATCGGGAATTTAACAAGATGACTTCGTGTACCACATCCATTGACTTTCATTTCAGTTTTGTTAACTTGGGACATGTGAATTTGCCGCATTGATCATAAGCTGTATGATTCTGAAGTGAACGTGAGTTTAGCATTGCCCAGGTATCACTTCAATATTGACATGGACTCCATGAGTTACTAATGTGACTGACCTCAAAACAACTTCAGATGGAATCCGCACTCCCGATGCCCCCGCATGAAAGAAAGCTATCAAGAGATCAGGCATCTCGACGGCACAGATGGCTATGTTTCACTCTTCATTAATCTCTAAAATGTCTTCAGAAAGCTAAGTTCACATTGTTTTATGCAGCGCAGGTTATTGGTTAATATGCTTTTTGCTAAGGCTATCCATGTTGCCTTGGCTTCTTTAGCCTGTTTCAGTACAATTGCTTGTGCTAGGCTTTATACGATCATATTGCAGATGTGCGTGTATTATCTGTTGCCATTGGCAACATGCTTGGTTTCCGCCAACAGCCTGTGCTTTGCATTTTATGAGAGGTAGACAAGAACAGATTCAAGCAAACATTTTTTTTTTTTGGGGCGGTGATAGACAGGAAAATAAACGCTCATGGGTTCAAACTGAATCATGTTCAGCTATGGTTGCAGTCTCCAAAGAGAAAATGGTGGGCAGTCATTGTTCAATTGAATTCGTTTCACGCGTTGCTTATGTTCGAGTATCAGACACGTTGTTCTATCTAGTTGTATTCGTACACATTCCTTGTCCTGTAAAAGCTAATCCGTTATGTTATTGAGAACATACTTGGTCTAACGGCTATCTGGGTTGTTATTGAAAACAAGTTTGTTGCTTTAAGATTTTCAGGTATTGGCAACACACTCATTAGGTCATCTGTTTAAGGTCAACATGCTAGATGCTTACGGCGCTGAGATTTTGGCTTGCTGCTCTTGTGCTTCGGGTATCAGGCATATGGTTTGTTTTGTGGAAGTTATCGTCTGCGCTCCTCCATGCTAGGACTGAATGGATCACAGGGATAGTTCGTGCCCAGAACAGAACCTATACCACCAATCTTAAACGGTAATGCTAATTGTCAATCTCTTTGACGATAGTGGGTCCTAACAGAAATCAGCGTGGCAGTTATTTATGGCAGGTACATCAGGCAAGCTTGCACTCCTCCTGATCCAACGTCTACCTATAGTGCTACAACGCATATCATATCATCAATATATAAGGTCCTTCAGTATTTTCAGCAGCTATTGCATTGCTCAATGGCTAATTACCCTCCTCCATCCCAGCTCCTCCTCTTGTCCAGTCGTCGGATTCTACCTTCTGATTCTTCTTTGAATCAGACTAGTTTTCTAAAATGTGTACATTAAATTTATTGAACATTAATAATATCTGCAATACATTTATGTTGGTTCTGTTCTGTTTACCCTAGGGAGAGATTACACTGCTCTCTTCCTGCAATCATCCATACAGGCTAGGCTAAATCGATGTTGCAGGGAGTTCTTGCCCGCCATTCCAAACTGTATGCTAATTGTCAATCATCTTTGATGATAGTGGTCCTGGACAGAACGTTCAGTCACTTAACATTACAGTGGGTTATATTTTCTGTAAACAACAACACAAACAAAAAAAGAAACAAAAGAGAGAGAGAACACTTTGCAGGATAAGTGAAGCCATGGATAAGAACTGAAAAAATAAGCCAGAACCATAAGCAGTGACAGAATCTTTTCCAGAACTTTCCCATTAAGGGCTGATATTCAAATCAAGGATTTTTTACTTTTATAAAAGACAATATTTTTTAAACTTTTTCAATTTATGTCCGCTTACATTTAATTATTTTAAAAATGTATTCAATAAATGCAATTACAATAGTAAGTCATTATAGGGCTGTTACTGTATCAATTATGTCCTGTTATACTCATTTTCATGGACTTTTAATTTGTATTCATCAGGTTCCTGTTTCTTTTGTTCTTGTTTCCCACTACTCATTAGTTTCAAATGACATAATCATCTCAGCTGTTTATCATTATGTTCATTGTCTTTGTGTATTTAGGTTCCTCACTTCCTCTCCCTCATAGTCTGGTATTGTTTGTACATGGCACACTGTTTCATCCTTTGGATGGTCTGCTTGTGTTATTTAATAAAATTGTTTTACTTGATCCTTTTTGACTCTCTTCATCTTCATCTGGACTTAGACATTACAGTTACCAATGCAGAGGTGGGCGTAGAAGTTGCATCTGAAGTGGAATTTCAATGTATTAACACAGACTGTTTACAACTGCAATAATACGATAAAATAAAATGTGCTTGCAATATTTTTATACTAAACGTTGCTTTTGTTAATAACTATATTATTAACCCAGTGCTTCAGATTCTTTTTAACTGTAAAAAATAAATAGAAATATTGGTAACACTTTAGTATAGGGACCAATTCTCACTATTAAATAGTTGCTTATCAGCATGCATATTACTAGCATATTGGCTGTTTACTATATTACTAGCATATTACTAGCATATAATGAGAATGAACATCAAGCTCAAGACTGTGCCGGTAGATGGGCATGGTATTATAAAACCATACTGACCTAAAACCAGACAGATGGCCACCATATTTAACATTTTTATTATAACAGTTTCGGTAAATATTGCTGTATTCAGTCTCGTCATGTTCGGCTCCTTACATCCTTACATCTTACCTCGCATTTGTCAAGCTTTAAAAATGCGAAGAGCTGGAACTACTGCTTGAGCTCAAATTCTTTAAACTGTAAACCCTCCCCTTCTGACTTGAAACTTTAAAAAATTCTTCTCATCATAAACAACACAAGTGCAGATGTGCGTACAATCTCATGTAAGAGATCATTTCACACACACTTTTTAAAAGTGGCACTTTTTAGTTTCTTTTTAAATTGAACAACCCACATATTGTCACAGTCTGCAGCTGGTGTGCCCAGGATGGGGCCACCAGATTGACACTGTTTTCCTGTAAGCACATGGCTTGTGTTGTGTTTTTGTTGGTGCCATGTGCTCTCTCCTGTGTATTTTCTGACCCCACCCAGTCTTGTTACATCATGTTTTAGTTGCGTCCTGACCTTGTCTTCTCCCTTCGTTAGGTCCTTTTGTTCCTTATTTATTCTCCTGGTGTCTGTAATCCTGTGCTGATCTGTTGTTTTCTATCATGGTGTATGTCGGTTTAGGGGCAGTTTTTAGTCTGCCTGGTTTTCACCCCTCGGGGTTTGTTTTTGTTAGTTTTGTTTCATTTTATTATTAAAAGAAGGACCATTCTGCCTGCATTTGAGCCTTTCGCCTCTTTCCTCACCGTGACACATATACAATTTCATGCAACCATGTCTAGCCATAAGTAAATATACAATTTATTGTATATAGTGGCATGAAGCAGGGTGAGACGGGTCAAAAGAATGTTAATGAGTGACAACTGTGCCACACACCAGTCTAGAGTCCCACAGAGGATGAAACCACTGGCATAGACAGCTTCATTGAATTAAACAGGAGTTTTATGAGACTGCTTAAACACCGCTAGACTCCAACTGCAGTCAGTGATAAATGTTCTTTGATCATGTTAATGTTCTTATTTCGTTTTCCTGTATATATAATTTGTTGTTGTTTCAATGAGATTAAAATGAAAACGTTATAATTAGTACTAGCATGTACAGTGATACATGATATATTTACAAGGCATTACTTTTACAAAATAACTGGAATTTAAAATCTAAATATATATTGATGTGAACATTTTCTAGCAATCTATTAGTTTGCCTTTACAATTGTGCTTAATATCTAATTTTACATGCCACTATGTGTTATCCCTTGCTAGTATAATATGTCAACTGTAGCTTAAAAGGTTACTCCATCCCAAAATTTTGTCATTAATCACTTACCCCCATGTCGTTCCAAACCCATAAAAGCTCTGGTTTGTCCTCGGAACACGATTTATGATATTTTTGGATGAAAACGCGGGAGGGCTTGTGACTATCCCATAGACTGGCAAGTAAATAACAGTGTCAAGGTCCAGGAAGTATGAAAGTCTTCATCAGAATAGTACATCTGCCATCAGACGTGCAATCTGTGTTATACAAAGTGGCGGGGACACTTTTTGTAAGCGAATAAAACAAAAAATAACGATTTTATTCAACAATTCCTTTGTTTACCGGTCTCCTCTGTGTCTCTCATTATCACATAAATATGCTGTGTATGCTCTTTGGTGTCATCCATGTAGCGTATCAAGGCCTGAAACCAGACAAATTCAAAAGATTTGATCAGGACCATGGTTGAAACAGAGAGGAGCCGAATTTCCTCCGAAAAGCAACAGGATGTTGTAAATCAACTCCAAGCACCACAGTCTGAAGCAAGATAACCAACCATTTCTTTCACAGAACAGCCTTCAACATTAACACCATTAGAACAATTATTGACAATTTCAATTCGAAGAAGAGATTGTCAAATTTGGGGTAAGTAATCAAAGAGATGGACAGTCTGACCCTCACATGTAAAGCCGTGAGAGTAAACAAGATCTTTGGATTGACTTCCCCCCCACCTAGCAGAACTAGACCGAAATTCCTAAGGGGACCTTTTAACCTCTGGTTTCCACAGAACATCTTTATGTCAGAGAGAATGGCACCAGAGAACTGTCTTAAAATGAACTCAAAAAGACTTATAAAGGATATCAGTCTCCATTGCTTAACTCCATATCATAATATGAAACCCACACATTTGACTATCATGTTTCTAATCACTTATTGTGTATGTTTTTTTTTAATAACTATTAAATAGCTTAAATATTCTTATTCATGTTTAGTATGTGTGTGTTCGAATCTTCTTGCTTGAAACGTTTCTGACCATCAGTTATTTGTCAAATGTATCATATTCTTATCATAGGAATCATGTTCAAAATTATACCCTGCAAGAGCGGTTAAAATTCGGACCACGTGCTTGATAAGATAACATATGATTTATGAATGGGTAGGACAAACATCGCAACATCCCCAGGCGAAGACAATATCTAATTGGTCAAGACAACATTTGAGGTGTGGCCAAAAGACCAGTTTAAATACTCAGGACACCATCAAATTTTGCTTTTAGCTTTTGCTATCAGTCATGCCGGCTTTTTAGCCTGCCTTTTAGCTTTGGCTTTTAGCCATGCTTTCTGTCATTATGTTTAGCCTTCTTTGAGCACTGTTCCAGCGTGCTTCGGCCTGCACGCCTGCTGCTGCTTAGCCACGATGAGAAGAAACACCACCTAGTCTCGTCAAACTTTACTTCTGTTCTTTTACTTTAGTTTCTTTTCTTTTCCGTTTGAGAGTTTGTGTTCTGAGTTAAGTTTTGTAACGCCGTGTCTCAGAGTCTGACCTCGCGTGCCCCGTCTGAAACTTCAACCAGCCCACAACTCCGCATCGTCAGCCAACGCCCAACCACGGGCTTCCCAAGACGTCACTTCAACGACTACTGAACTTCCAGCCAATCAGCAACCTCGGGAAACCCCCTTTTCAATGACAACAAAGAGGACCCCCATTACACAGGCAATGCAAGTAACTTTACCTCCAGACTCTGATCTGTATTGGTGTATCTAATATAATTTTAACCTCATTGATGAACTCAATGCGAGGGTTAATTAAGTGACTGATGGTTGTTCATGTCTATGCAATTTCACGTATTGCTGTAAACTTGGGATTCCACCACATTTTCATTCTCTTAAACTCATTCTTTTCCTAAACTCTCTATCCTCCTACAAACTGTGTGAATGTTGTGGAGTGCGTGTGCTTATGTGTTAGATTAGTTTATATTGTCTTAGATTTATCTAATAAAAGCCTTATTTATATTGAAAAGAGAAGTATCTTGTGTTTTGTGCTTACAAGTTAATGTCTTAAACTGGCGATCTTGTTACTGTGCTAATTAATAGTGTTTTCACTATACTTTGGATATTAACATCCAGCGCAGATTTGATGTTAAACGGCTCGTTCAGTGAATCGCTGGCCATTTCAGTGATCAGCCATGAAATAGTGATTCTGTTCAAATTCCCTTTAAAATCTTAAATGATTCCCTTTGAGCTAAATTGACCTGTTTCCCTTACATCCGTGCCACAAGGATGCATGTCTAATGGCAGATGGATTATTCTGACGACGACATTTATACCTTTTATGGACCTTGACACTGTTATTTATTTGGCAGTCTATGGGACAGTCTCAAGCCTCCAGGTTTTCATCCTAAATATCTTAAATTGTGTTCCGAAGATGAACTGAGCTTTTACGGGTTTGGAACGACATGGAGGTAAGTGATTAATGACAAAATTTTCATTTTGGGATGGAGTATCCCTTTAAAGGTAGGATTTTTTTATTAGATTTTTGAATGAAATATCAAATGGATAATTTACCAAGGATATGAATTTGAACATAATTGTTGATTGATTTTGAACAAAAGTGTTCTGCTTTACATCTCCTTTTTTGTCTCACAAGTTTACTATTTCTTTTAAATTGTAACTTAGAGACTAGCAGGGCCGGCCCTGACCAAACAGCAGATGGGCTAAATGAACATGCAAATTCATTCTCTGTCAGCTGGTAGCACTTAACCCCTTAACTGTCACCCCCCACTTTTGAACATAGACGTGAAAGTGTACTATCCAAACTTAAATTATTATAATTCATGAAAGCTTTTGAAAGCAGACCTAAGGTTGGTCACTTTTTAAAGAAGAAAATCAGCAAATTATGGCAAAAGCGAAATCATTTAAAAAATAAAAGTTTACTGTAAAGAAAATGTACTGTACTATATTTTTTATTTAAAATTAATAATTTACAAAATAGTTTTTAATCCAAAATTGCTATTAAATTAAAGGTATATGTCTAAATAAGTTGTGTTCCAAATTTGAAGTTGATGTAAAAAAAATTGAGGTTCCTATGCAATTTTGTTTAGGCATAATACAAAAAACCACCAGGTGCCATCCAAACTCTAATGAATTTTTTAATGCATTTTTCTGTCCACAAATGTATACATTTCTCTCAATATTATTTATATAGCAAAATATCCAACAAATATTGAAACTCAGACCTTTCCAACGATATGTATTTTGTCACGATTATAAAAAGTTTTGATTCTAAAAGACATTTTGTAATATGACAACCCATTACAAATGGAGAAAAAGTGGAGGAGATCGCTAAAAGATTCTGAAGTACCATTTCTATGGTAACGCAATAGATGTCCCATTTCAAAATGAAATTTTAAGCTTTCAAATGATACATAATTTATGATGCTTACTCAAACGTGATAGGGAAAAAGACAATGAAAAAAGTACTTTTTGTGACAAAAGTAAGAGCTCCTGTTATGATGTAGATTTGTTATGATGTAGATATGGACTCTTGTCATAAATTTATATATTACTGTTCCTACATAATTTGTAACAAAAAACAGTGGTGAAATATCTATTTAGGATCTATTTAGGAGACCTTTCCAAAGATATATAGTTTGTCATGATTAAATTAGGATTTAATTGTAATATAGTGAAGTAAACTTAGGTGTTCCGCCAGCGGGACAGTCACGGGTAAGGAACAGCAGTGATGCATTGTTTCCTTGATTAACACTGTAAACACTAAATACATTTATACAGAGGCAAGATGAAAGGAAAATGTCATCTAAACTTTTTCTTAAGCTAGTCAGTTCCACTCAGAGGTACATTCATACATCACGCAATGTGAACAGTGAGCTTGCTCTGCCTGCTAATGTATTTTCTTCTCTTTGTTGCATCTGTGTCTTTTGTTGATGTCATGTGTTTAATTTTTGTGGGATGTTGTATATGTGTGTATTTTTTCTAATTTTAATATTGTGATGTTTTTTTATTATGACATTGATTATGTTTCGATACCCCTAATTTAAATAATATTATTAAAAAAAAAAAAAAAAAGAAAAAAAAAAAAAAACCTTTACTCTTTTGGGCATTTGCCTATTTCGCGACAGCCAGCCCTGGAGACTAGTTACACTTGCAGCCAAAAGTTTGTAAACATTATTTTTTAATGGTTTTGAATAAATGAATGAATGAATTGAATATATTTATGGTTTTGAATGTAGTTTCTTCTGCTTACCAAGGCTTCATTAAATTTATCAAAAATACAGTAAAACAGTAATACTGTGAAATATTATTACAATTTAAAATAACTCTTTTTATGTGAATATATTGTAAAATGTATTTATTCCTGTCATGGAAAGTAATTTTTTTTTATTTTAAATTGTAAACATATTTCACAATATAGTACTGTTTTTGATTTTTTGATCAAATAAATGAAGCCTTGGTGAGCAGAAGAGAACCAGCAGACTGATATCCACCTGCAGGCCTTCAGAATCCTGAATGATCTGTAATCACAAGCATTACTTCCTATACATGTTGCCATTGAGCCTGTATACACTGGTCATGATAAAGTGACCGTGGCAAATTCATTTGTCCTAAGTAGTGCTTAGTGTCACACAGGTGCTTCTGGAGTTAACATGGTGTTAGAGGTGATTAACTATTTTTCAGCTGAGTAATTGTGCCTGGTACTCACATCATCATCAGAAAGCTGACTGTTTTGCATCATTTGATGATTATCACTGCTTGATGAATGCAGAGTCTGCTGAATTAAGAAAGATGTTCCTTGTTTTAATATCAGCACAAATTGTATTTGAATATACAATTTAATCATTTATTGCTTATTGTTTCTTATAATCATTCTAGGCCAGACCCATTCAAAATGCTATCGATGCCTTCTGACACCAAAGAAGGAATGCCTTTCTAAATTAACTCTGTTCATACAGTAGTCCAACATTACATTTCATTCAAATATCAAAATAAACTCAAAAATCTACAGTAGAGGGGAAATAATTTATCATAAATAAATACTACATTTACCTTTGTTGGATAGATTATATTATTTACAGTGCAAATAACAGAAAACAAAAGTGGGAACATAATCAAGCCCAACACAATGTGATTCAATTCAGTAGTAGCTACATGTCGTAAATGAACAAATGTACATCAATATCTACCTTATCATCATGTTCAGTTTTGAGATGGTCTTGTGTATTGATGCTGGTAGGTTGTGTACTGATTACAGAGCTGGAATCCTGAGAGAGAGAGAGAGAGAGAGAGAGAGAGAGAGAGAGAGAGAATATTACTCCCCATAAATCAGTCTCTCCAAACGAGCAGTTCCCCCCTACTATTATGTAAGCCCTGCCCACGACTGGTGACAATCTGCCCTATTAGCATAGAGTGCGTCTCAATCAGCTCCCTAGCTCCTGACCTTGTAAATCAGTATATCGTGTACATCCGGTCACTGGTAAGTTCCCTGGCTCACTGTCACTGCACATTGGGACAGTGATTAATAATCGGTGGCATGGCTACGTACAACGTCAACAGACAACACAGTAGAATGTCACCGCTGGAATTAATAAACAACAGGCAGGACCAATATCTTTTCAATATTTTGTATTATTCTCATTAAACACATTGTTCTGTTACATGTCCTTAAAACATTTCAACCAAATTTTAATTATAAATGTTAACTAGATGTGTTCATTGTGTTTATATAGATGTGTAGCTGTTTGTTTATGATGATATATAATTTTGTATTTTTTTATCTTCTATTGTGTGTCATTATATTTATCCAGTTGGCTTGTGTGGTTTATGTTTCGCACTTCAGAAATATGATGTAATTTCCGGTAAGGAAGAATTGTGAATGTCGATGCTCCCTGGTTTCTGCGGTGCATTGTGGGATTACGGTAAACTTCTGCTACTGGTACTCACCTGAGCATTAGAAGATTGAATGTTGTCTTGTATCAAATGAGGATCAGCACTGCTTGATGAATGTAGGGCCTGCTGACTTAGGAAGAATGCTCCCTATTGTAATATAAACACAATCAATTATTGCTTGCTCTGGGTACAAGCAATTCAGCAACAGGATGAGACACCATTGGAATCACATAGCTAATGTCTGCAATACACCTTTTGAATTTAATTTTGTACATTTAATTAAAAGTAAAATAAATATGTCAGTCTTATGGGATTGTTTTTACTCACACTAGTCTTTGCCAACTGTGTATGACACTGAAGGCAATATATATCAATATTCAGTATCGACTGTTATATCAGTCATGAGCATTAACTGTTTTAGCCCATGGCTAAAATATAATTATTTGGTGACCAACATGATAAAAAATTGTTTGATAACATTATTTGCATTCACTATTTACAGATTCATTGTGGTTATTATTTCTCATAATCATTCTAGACCAGATCTATTCAAAATGCTTTCAGTGGCCAATGCCACCAAACAAGGAAGGAATTCATAAATTAACACTCAGTCTCTAAAAACCCCAGCTCTGTCTCTGGTTCATTTCAATAGAAACTAAATGGGCAAATGTATATCAATGTGTTTTAATAGTTATGTCCCATATTGTAATGTTTTTTTTTGGTGAAGCTGGGGTTTTGTTAACTGAAGCTGGAAGTTGTTTAATGACTATTGGCTAATAATTATTTGTCAGGTCCCATTAAGTCAAGTCAAAAACACACAGACAATAAAAATAATTTAAGAATTTTTATTGAATAAATTGCAAACAAGTTGATGTTCCTGAATTGAAATTTGGTGGTATGGCTCTGTTCAGGGAGTCCTCTGACCTTTCATGAGCACCATGAAATAGCAAAAAGTCAGAGGACATCAGCAGCAGCATTAGGGAATGCTCACACAATTTAGGACTGTGGGAGCTAAAATATCCCCCCTGTGAACAGAGCAGGCAACATGACAAAGCAAATGCCACGTTATGCATAAGGAGGAGCTGGGGAGGTGGCGGGAAGCAGAAGCAAGCAGCAGCCTGTATGAGCAAACTGAATGTGTTTAAATAGGGCGCCTTGTTTTAGCTTTGGCCATTGAGCAGCGAGGGGAGTTAACCAGCTAATGCAGCTCAGCTGAAGCAGATCAGCTGATGGGACAGTGTTGTTAGCAAATAGCATTTGCAGCGTCTTGACTACCTGGCCTGCCAGAACTGACGCCTACGCTCAATTTTAATAAAATATGGGTTAGAAGTGAAACTGTGTATTTCAGTTGTACTAAATACTATCACTAATTGCTTGCTGTGAATAAGTGAACAAATAAGTGAACAAGTCATTCAACAGCAAGATGAGAAATCTTTGGAATCACACAGATAATGTGCATGTCTGCAATACACCATACTTTTAATCTGATGGCAGACTGCTGACACACTAACACAATCTCACAGTAGTTTGTAAAGTTATTATGCTTTGGTGAATTAGTGGCTAATTCGTATGAATTCCTACAATATTGTTGTATATTACAATATTAATTTATGCTTTCATACAATCTGCTTATGCCCCAGTGACTGTTGAGTTTAGGGGAAGAGCTTAATTCTTTTTCTAAAAATCATACAATAAAAGTCACAAAAAAGTCATTTTTCCATAAAGACATAAAAATTTCTAACTCTTAAAATAGTTTATTTTTCTCATGAGACTGGGTCAGACTGACACATAAAACACACACACACACACATACATGTATACTGTATACATATTTCACTTGATGCGACTCACCGGAGCATTAGAATCCTGACTTACATCCTCCATATCTTCATCAGCACTGGTTGACAAATTGGTGGATTGTGGATGTCCCTAATATTATTATCAACACAAACAATAATAGGCATGGTCATTTATTACGCACTTGCCACAAACCAAGAACAACCATTCTCAGTAAATCTTAAATGTATTTTGCTATTTAATGACAGCTGACCAAGGAAAATGACCAATACCAAGTGTGCCTAGAATAATATGTTGCTTTTTAATTGACATGTTTATAAACAAATTATGCTTACAATACTGCCACATAGATTATTATGACAGATGTCCTTGTTTTTGAAAACCATTTTTTTTGGTAACCACTTGTTTTACCATTTTTAATTGTTTACCTTTAGTACATTAACCCTTTAAGCAAGTTGTTTCTTTAAAACAAGAAGAGTCAAAAGGTATTTATCGTTTGATAGAAAACGTTCTGTAGTTTTAGTTTCCCCAACATGTTAAGTTTATCTGTTTCAAATTTTGTGCTGATATCATGATTGTAAAAGACTTACATCATTTTGGAACAAAATAGGCCTTTTTGTTTAGCCCTTGACACCCTGAAGGCATTTTTTAAAACTGTTGTTTTCTGAGTGACATACACAAAAGTAAAGACTCATAACTCCAGCCCAGTAGCAAGCAGAGTCAAAAGGTATGTACTGTTTAACAGAAATCTTTCTGTATTTTTATGGAGAAAGAAAATATTTACATTTGGACATTCTCGTGCTGAGAAATAGGTGATAAAATGTCAGGAAAAATTTGTGTGCTCAAAGGAAATTGTATATTAAATTTTAAATTAAATTTAATTTATGCATTTAGCAGACGCTTTTATCCAAAGCGACTTACAGTGCATTCAGGCTATCAATTTTTACCTATCATGTGTTCCCGGAGAATCAAACCCCCAACCTTGCGCTTGTTAACACAATGCTCTACCACTTGAGCTACAGGAACACTAAGTATATATATGACTTTCAATATCTTAGGAAATAAATAAGGTAGGAGAAAAAAAAAATATTTTTTGGTGATGTTCCCCAACATGTGAGCTGTATGTAAGTTAACTTTTTGTGTTGATATCATGAAGTAATCAAAAGCTACTACATTTGGAACCACGGTAGCCTTTTTTCTTAGCCCTTGATGCTGCCCTGAGCTGTATGATGTTTTAGACAGAGTATATGGCACAAACAAAAAAATAAGAAATAAATAAAAATAAATAACATCTTTTGCAAATTATGAAAACTCTTTCTTCTTTTTTTTCTTTTTTTTATAACTCAGCACTACTTTGGAGGTAATCAGTGGTCACATGCATTGCAAAGTTGCTTGTGAAATGATACCATTTTGTTGATCAAGATTTTTTTGGTTTGAAAAATATGATTAGTAACTTCTTCGCGGATGGGGGCGTCCCGCCCATAGTACACTCCATTTCAGAGGGACTACTCAGCACTCGTTAAGGATCAGAATATTTACACTCATTAAAAAGCTGAGTTTATAAACTTTAAAATGATTCCTATTTTGCGTTATTCTATTCAGTGGTTACTTAGTAATTTGATTTTGAATTTTGTCGTAGGGGAGGACACCTCAGGTTTAAAGGGTTAAGAGTGTTTAAATTTAGATCCTTTGTTTTCAGTATGTTGTATATGTAACAACAAAGATCTAATTGTCTAATTAAAATTTTAACCTAAATAAATGTATAATCTTGTTAAACTCTTCTAATGTCACTTTACATAGTTCCAGAAATAAAAATTAAAAGCCATAGTATAAGTATTTGTTTATTGTTCTGACTGTCCCACTGCCTTACTTATGCCTAACTTAATGATATTTTCACAATGAGAAGATTTAAAGGGTTAGTTCAGCCAAAAATTATGTCATTAATGACTCACCCTCATGTCATTCCAAACCCGTAAGACCGTTCATCTTCGGAACACAGTTTAAGAGATTTTAGATTTAGTCCGAGAGCTTTCTGTCCCTCCATTGAGAATGTATGTACGGTATACTGTCCACTTCCAGAAAGGTATTAAAAACATCATCAAAGTAGTCCATGTGACATCAGAGGGTCCGTTAGAATTTATTGAAGCATCAAAAATACATTTTGCTCCAATATATAACAAAAATTATGACTTTATTCATCATTGTCTTCTCTTCCGGGTCTGTTGTGAACGCGACTGCTGTGACTGTTGACGTACGACGCTGCTGACGTGTTCTCTGGTGTGCCCAATAACAAAGAAAACACGTCAGCAGTGTCGTACGTCAGCGGCGTCACTGCAGTGTTGTGATCGCGCTCACAACAGACCCGGAAGAGAAGAAAATGATGAATAAAGTGGTAATTTTTGTTATATTTGGAGCAAAATGTATTTTTGATGCTTCAATAAATTCTAACGGACCCTCTGATGTCACATGGACTACTTTGATGATGTTTTTATTACCTTTCTGGACGTGGACAGTATACCGTACATACATTTTTAATGGAGGGACAGAAAGCTCTCGGACTAAATCTAAAATATCTTAAACTGTGTTCCGAAGATGAACGGAGGTCTTACGGGTTTGGAACGACATGAGGGTGAGTCATTAATGACATAATTTTCATTTTTGGCTGAACTAACCCTTTAAGAAGGTCATACCTTAGTTTTCATTTACATTTTACATGACATTTACTACTACATACACTGTTGTGACGCTCAGACACTCTTCAAAACCTTCTCTTCTCTTCTTAATCCGCCTCCACCTCCTCCTTCATCGACTCTTACAGCTGACGACTTTGCAGTTTTCTTCACGAATAAGACAAGAACCATCAGTGACCAATTCTCCACACCGCAGACTGAGGATAACTTCACAACGACTAATGCTCACTCTTTCTCCTCCTTCTCTCCACTCTCAGAGACGGACGTTTCCAAACTTATCCTGTCCAGTCATCCTACTACTTGCCCACTGGATCCGATCCCCACTCACCTCCTTCAAGCGATTTCTTCTTCAGTCATACCTTCACTTACTCACATTATCAACTCCTCTCTTCACTCTGGAACATTTCCCTCAGCATTTAAGCAGGCTCGGGTAAGCCCACTGCTGAAGAAACCATCTCTAAATCCAGCACTTCTAGAAAACTACAGACCGGTATCCCTTCTTCCATTCATTGCAAAGACACTCGAACGAGCTGTGTTCAACCAGCTCTCTATGTTTCTTGTACAGAACAACCTCCTGGGCAGCAACCAATCTGGCTTCAAAAGTGGCCACTCAACTGAGACTGCCCTGCTCTCGGTTACTGAAGCCCTGCGACTGGCAAGAGCAGTATCAAAATCCGCAGTACTTATTTTGCTGGACCTGTCTGCTGCTTTTGACACCGTTAATCACCAGATTCTCCTGTCCACCCTCAGAAAGATGGGCATCTCTGGAACCGCACTCCTGTGGCTTAACTCCTACCTTTCTGATAGATCCTTCATGGTGTCTTGGAGGAGTGAAGTCTCTAAGTCACAACAACTTGCTACTGGGGTTCCTCAAGGCTCAGTACTTGGTCCGCTTCTCTTCTCCATCTACATGACGTCATTAGGATCTGTCATTCAGAAGCATGGCTTTTCCTATCACTGCTACGCTGATGGCACTCAACTCTACTTCTCATTCCAACCAGACGGTAGTTGCTCACATTTCAGCCTGTCTGAGTGACATTTCTAGCTGGATGAATGACCATCACCTTCAGCTCAACCTTACTAAGTCTGAACTGCTGGTGGTTCCAGCTAACCCATCGTTTCATCACAACTTCTCTATACAGCTGGGTTCGTCAACCATAACTCCTTCCAGGACAGCCAGAAACCTAGGAGTTGTGATGGATCATCAGTTAAGCTTCACAGACCATATTTCTACAACGACCCGGTCCTGCAGATTTGCCTTATACAACATTAGGAAGATTAGACCCTTCCTGTCAGAGCTAGCCACCCAACTTCTTGTCCAGGCTCTTGTTCTCTCCAGACTGGACTATTGCAATGCTCTCCTGGCGGGCCTTCCTGCATGTACTATCAAGCCTCTACAACTGATCCAGAATGCAGCAGCGAGGGTTGTCTTCAATGAGCCAAAAACAGCCCATGTTACTCCTCTCCTCATCAGGTTACACTGGCTACCAGTAGCCGCTCGCATCAAATTCAAGGTACTGATGCTTGCCTACAAAACGACCACTGGCACGGCGCCAACTTACCTAAACCTCACTAGTTCAATCTTATGCACCCTCCAGAAGTTTGCGCTCTGCAAGTGAATCGACGCCTTGTGGTGCCATCCCAAAGAGGTTCAAAATCACTCTCACTGACTTTTTCCTGGACTGTGCCCAGCTGGTGGAATGACCTCCCGATCTCAATTCGAACAGCTGAGTCGTTACTCATTTTCAAAAAACATCTAAAGACTCATCTTTTTCGCCTGCACTTAACCAACTAATACTAGTACTTACCTTTTTCTTTTTTTTTTTGTCTATCATATTCAAAAAAAAAAAAAACCTGGCTACGTATCCTGTACTAGTCTTACTGAGACTTGTCATAGCACTTGTATACCGTTGTTGTTTTCTCGTTGATCTGATTGTTTCTACTGTTCTCATTTGTAAGTCGCTTTGGATAAAAGCGTCTGCTAAATGATTAAATGTAAATGTAAATATTTACTTTGACACTTTACTTGTGATGAAAATGTCTAATAGCATATTTTGCTTTGTGATTAACATTAGTGTAACTAAGTTCTATTTTGATATACTCTGTTACACCAGGTAACTGTCAAGAGTTTTTGACCTAAACTTTTATATTTATATTTATTTAGAACATCAGAAGCAATCTGCCGTAGAACCAAAAATATGCATTGCACACAACATACAAGTTTAGTAAAAGAAATGACTAGAATAGCTAATGAACAAGCAGTGAATGCAGAAAAGATAAACTTTCTCTGAAAACCCAGTTTGTTAATAGATACATCCAGTTTGCATTGATGGATATTTATGATAATATGTTATTCATAAATAAATACTAAAGTTGCTCTGTGATTTACAGATTCATCAAATTCCATTGAATCATCCTGTTCCTCTGACATGACTGTGGGAAAATCTCCAAAGACCAGCTGAAAGAAAACTTTAGGTTTGATTAATAGCTTATAATATCCGAATAAATCGGCTAGTATACAACTAAGCGTTTTATGGTTTGTAAACAAATGCTCCAAATAGTTAAGAAATGCTTAAGTGTGTTCCAAAAATTGTAAGTGCACCAAATGCTTTAGCAAATCGTTATTGTTCAAATGTAAAAGATTAAAACTGAAATCACTTTGACAAGTAGGAAATCAGCTTGGGAAAAAAATAAAAAATAAATGGCGAGCATCAGACAGACAGCCTACCTTTTAAAAATGAACACTAAAGTGTGGATGTTAAAATAATAAAGTTGTCAATTGCTCGACCTGTCAGCATTTTATACTTTATGTAGTTATTCCTATAGCGTTGTCAGACTTAAGCGACTGAAGAGAAATGCGTTTAGTTTCATTTTCGTTTCGTACAAAACACATACACACCCGTTTAAAGATTTCATTTAATTTTGACCGGTCTTGAAGATGAATGCCCGTTTTCACACATATTTGTTCGCATTTCGCTTATTCTTTGGACTGCAGACTTAAGTGTTTGTTCAAAATGACGGTCTATAAATTGACAGCGCAGTTCCAGACTTTTACTAAAATAATAACATTTACTAACATAGTCTATTTTTTTTTTGTCGACAGTAAAATCGAAACATTAAAGAGCAAAATAAAAGGACAAATCTGCCCCTTAATCTTGTACTTACCTAAAAGCGAGAGCTGTGTGAAGTGTGAGCTTTCGACCTCTGTACTGCACAGTTCAACCTGATCGACTGGTTTTGATTCGAAGGTAACGAAAGCGAAAGTTGGACAAGAATCATCCTTATACAAGATGACAAGAGACAGCATATGACAACAATCCAATATACTGTGTTAAAAAGACGAAACTATTCATTTTACATCTGTGTAGACTAATACATTTGCTGTAGCCTATATATTTTTTCTCATGCATACACATCCACATGACATCTGTACAGAACACAGCCTATACCCTAACAACACACATGTAGCTCAGAAATAATTCAGTTAAACATTGTCCTTCTACATTAGGATAAGTAATTGTGGGCCATGAACGTGGTAGTTCCGTTGCTGTCTATACAGGGTCAGAAAGCCCTCGGATTTGAACAAAAATAACTTAATTTGTTTCAGAGATCTCATGGGTTTGGAACAACATGAGTGTGAACTATTAATGATAGAATTAAAATTTGGGGGTGAACTAACCCTTTAATATCTTCACAGGTGAGCATCCTGAGATGCAGGAAAACAGGAAAGCAAAAGGAGAAAGATTAACATAGCTGCTGTTCATATTATTTCAGACAAAAGATGATTTATTTCATCACATATAACTGGAGTGCAAGGTAATGAGATGTGTTATGTGAATACTTGGCTAAATATATATATATATATATATATATATATATCTATATATATATATATATATATATATATATATATATATATATATATACATAATTTAAACTAAAAGAGTGTGTCTGAGTTCCAGTCATTATCATGAAGGCTAGTTCAAAGTCTAGGAGTAAATACTTAAAAGCTTTACTTCCTTTAGAGGACTTTGATGTCATTACATGTCAATTACCATAGGTGCTGTTGCCCCTGTTTTTGCTTATTTTGCTATTATCTGGTTTAATCACAATCATTATTATTATCAAATTATTATCAATGTCTTTAATTATCAATTATCAAAAGTTAGAGAAAATATTTCAGTTTCAAATAAGTGCTGTGCCTTTTAAAAACATTTATCCATCAGGTCAACACATCAGGGCAGTTTTTAGCAGCAAATCATTACATTTTAAAATATATTAAAATAGAAAACAGTTATTTTAAATTGTATTCATTTCACAACACATTGTTACTGTTTTACTGTATTATTTATTAAATACATGAAGCTGTGGCGGGCAGAAAAGACTTTCAAAAACATTAAAAAATGAAACATATTCTGGGGATTTTATATAGCAGGGCATGTCAACTCTTTGCATTGCCATTGCATAGATGGATTACAACTCCGTTGAAATGTGTTCTTCCAATGATACAGATGATTCATTTTACAACCAAACAAACAATAAATAATAATAAAAAAGACTGTACAAGTTTTAATATTTATTACAATGTCATGATGTCATGTGAACTTTCAGTCAATTTCATCTGTGGCATTTCATTACTATGTAATCAAAAGGTTATGTACTGTAATTTATTTGTATTAGATTATATATATGCAAATGTTTTTCTTTTAATTTTAAGTATAATTATTAGTGTAGTTCTCATAATGTGATAAAGACTCTATGAGCTGTTTAACTACTAGACTTGATGTTAGTCATGTGTTCATCAACAGCTAGCATACACTTGTTAAATAACACATTGTAAAGTGATGATTCATTTTGACTAACTCTTCAGTTTATTGTACAGGATTGGAGACATATGACTTAGATATTAGAGGTCACTGTCTGTCAAACATATTTTGTTTTTGTACTGTATATTCGAACTCAAGGAAATCGTTCTACTCTGTTGATCCGCTCTATTTAGTTATAATTTAGTTGATGTCTGAATAGACCAAATTAACATTAAAATCAAACACATGAAACCTTATTAAGAGTCATTTCATAAATTGACCCACAAAGCTTTTACTGCAAGAGAAAATACAGTATTGTGAAAACAAGCACTCAAACTTATGTAAAGGTGGTTAGAGAGATGGGGGGCCTTTCTTTGGAGAAAGGTTTTACCCTGGAAACACACTTACTGCTCAACACATTCCTGACTCCACAGAGACTGAATAGAGCTGCTGAGAACATCTTTGGTCTTTTGATCTTTGGACAGTTAAATTGCTGTGATCATAAAAACATGTCGCAATGCACCAGCAATAACATATACGACAATAACTGGGTGGTGAAATAATGTACATAGACCTCAGAATAGAGCCAGAGATGATTACAGAAATGATTAGCTGAATTGGCTCTATTCAGACGTGTGAAGTAGTTTAACAACTGCACTTCACTATTATTTGGTGATTTGTACTTTACTCAGGTAAATTGATGTCATCCATGTCACATACCTACATTCATGTGAATAAGATAGCGGCTAGCGGTTACTTCATCCACGATTAGGTTAAGGCTAATACACTGACATGAACTTGATGATACTAGATATTAAGTTAACTAATGAAATCTAGAAAGCTTTTAGTAAACCTTTACGAACTTTCTTTACTTGCAGGCTGGACTGGTTGCATGCTGAGTGTGCCTCAACAGTTAAGGTATCTTCTATTGAGTGGAAATGCAAGTTGTGTGATGTCTCCTCAAACATCCAGACACAGGCTCGTCTTTCTTTAGAATTTCAGAAACTTGAATCTCAAAGTTTCTTTCTGAATGTACTTAAGCAAAAATGTGCTTTCAGTCCAGAAAACAGAATCATGAAATTGTAAGATATGTTCATTATATGGGATACAACACCAGAGAGTGCAAGTAGCGATTGCAAGTGACATTGTAATTTAGTTTCTTTTTTCTTGTCTTCACCACCTGGCTACTGTTGTAAAATGTTGAGAGATTCAAAGAAAAAGTTATCAATAAATAGAACAAAATTAAAAAAAAAATAAGACTTCTCACTCCCTGAGCAGGGGAAATCTGTTGAAGTTTACCTCACTTCGGAACATTCATTCACATGAGGACTGGAATTGAGAACCGCTACTCTACACTGCTCAAAACTCACGTTTGAATCATCAGTGGCAAATCCTTTACATATGTAAACATACTTACAAACTGTGAGTCAGAACAGCTGGCATTGTAGTCTACTTTCCCAGGATCAGGAAACAATCCTTCATAAAATGCGCAGCACACGTCTGAATATTCGGGATGAACTGTTCTGGAACAGTGTTGTTAATACAACTTAACCACTGATTTCTAGTTGTGTCCTCTTTTGGAAGGCCAAACAAGTATTTTTGCTTTCACAACGAAACAGCGTCTCCACAACATTGCGCCAGCGGCAACAGCGAGAATAAAAGTTGCGCCTTCTTTCTGTGCGTGAACATTTGGGCAGCATTATGCAAATCTTCCTACATCATGATGTAGACGTGGGGGCATGTTTAAATGAGGTGTTTTAGGAGGGTGTGGATGAGTTTTAACTTTTATAAAGAATATCTCTTTGGATTTGAGAGTTTAGTGCTTGCAACTTTACAGATCTTCTTTATACAGCAAGGGCTTGTAACACTCCAAAGATAAAGGACATTTTGAATTCGCATCATATGACCCCTTTAAACATTTTTTTATACTTTTAAGCACAAATGCTCATCTTGCACTAGCTTGACTTCACACATTACACAATCACATTGAAAAAAAAGGTCAGTGTCACAATCTCCAGCTGGAGTGCATATAAACACCAGAGGGCACTCCACCCATGACTCTTGCCATTCTACCACAGACTACATTTCCCATAATCCTTTGCCGGACTTTTCATCTCTGATTGCATTCATCTGTGTCTCATTTTCTCATCATTTTCATCCTATTTAAAGCCAGGTTCAACACACTCACATAGCTCAGTATTTGGAGGGCCTCCACTGTTTACGTTGTTTTTGCTTGTTTATTGGATTTTGTCTGCCCTGGATTATACCTGTTTGCTGCTGTTTGATCCTGTCTGTTTTGAACGCTCTTTAAATAAAGCCTGCATTTGGATCCTCAACTCCATTGTCACGCCTCCCAACGTTACAGAATACTGAGCCATGTGAGTGTGTTAAACCAGGCTTTAAATAGGGTGAGACTGATGAGAAAAGAGACACAGTTGAATGCAATCAAAGATGAGTCTGGCAAAAGATTATGGGAAATGTAGTCTGTGGTAGAATGGCAAGAGTCAGGGGTGGAGTGCCCTCTGGTGGAGTTCATATGCATATCCAGCTGGAGAAGGGTGCTGGCTCACTGACTGAATTCTACTCATGAATTCTCTCATCATAAACAACAAAGAGCATAAGTCCATACGATGTAATAAGAGATTCATCATCATATAGTGTATAGACAACTTCAGTGTTTATAACAGGGCAGTTCTTAAATGTAAACTAATATTCTTTGATAATGTAACTTAAATGTTCTTTGCCCTGCTTTATCTATATCATTTATTTGTTGTTTGAGTAAATGTGGAAATTAAATCATTACAATTAACAGGCCTAACTTACAATGTTTTATTAAATTATCACATTAAATACAAATTTGGTCATATTAAAAAATGTTTTATGACATGACACACATTATCTGTTACTTGCCAAAAAAGAGGGTTTTATGATGTGCATTGTTAGCAGGACATTGTGGATATATATATTGTGAAGTCACAATGTCACATTTAAATAATTCCCGCTCATGGAATACACCAGAGGTGGCGAACTCCTGTCCTGGAGAGCCGCAGCCCTGCAGAGTTCAGCTCCAACCCTAATTGAAACACCTGCCTGTAGCT